>NW_009953187.1:250787-301704 GCF_000747805.2 Chaetura pelagica | reverse complement strand
TAGACCCTAACTGACAAAACAAATTGGCTTTATGTAAATTGAACTGACAGTAGTTTCCAGTGATTATGGGTATCTGCTGGTCTAGGGAGAGAATTTGCTTCACTATGGGAAGCAGTGTTACTATGAACATGTACATGAAATGTGTTAACTGGCTGTGCATAGTCTTTGAGTGCGTGTATGCACCATCTTGCTGCACTACATTTTTCTTGCACAAAGCAACTTGAAAACCAGAACAACATTTGAGGTCTGTGTTATACCTTTAACACTAAACAGAGTAGTATGGAACTACTGAACCCTTTAGTTCATGGTCATGGAAGTTGGATCAGAAGTGTGGCTTGAGCAGATCTTGGCAACAAAAGGTGTGGCTAGGGGCAGTGGCTCACGGAACAGAATTAGCTGCCAGCAGCCAAGCCTAGAGGAGAGGAGAAGTGACAGGGCAGCCTGAAGTCAGCATAAAGCAGAATCTGGACCCTTTCATCTCTGTTGAACCACATATTCAGGATCCCTCTGTGAGGACCTCTAGGCAGAAACTTGTTTCTAAAACAGAATTGTTGCTCCATTTTCTTGTGAAGCATGGGGCTCACATGTTCTTGCAGAGGAGAACTTGTAGCAGAGTGAGTCCATTACCAGGTGGGGAGGAGGGGGATTAGCCAAAGCACAGGAGCAGGAGCATATTAATTAATTATGTGTGCATTCAAATGATGGATTAATGTATTTCTTTTAAATATAAATAGGAGTTGCATGCCACCAACTCCTCTGCCTGGTCGTTGAGGCCTGAGGTTTAACACTAAACAGAGTAGTATGGAACTACTGAACCCTTTAGTTCATGGTCATGGAAGTTGGATCAGAAGTGTGGCTTGAGCAGATCTTGGCAACAAAAGGTGTGGCTAGGGGCAGTGGCTCACTGAACAGAATTAGCTGCCAGCAGCCAAGCCTAGAGGAGAGGAGAAGTGACAGGGCAGCCTGAAGTCAGCATAAAGCAGAATCTGGACCCTTTCATCTCTGTTGAACCACATATTCAGGATCCCTCTGTGAGGACCTCTAGGCAGAAACTTGTTTCTAAAACAGAATTGTTGCTCCATTTTCTTGGGAAGCATGGGGCTCACATGTTCTTGCAGAGGAGAACTTGTAGCAGAGTGAGTCCATTACCAGGTGGGGAGGAGGGGGATTAGCCAAAGCACAGGAGCAGGAGCATATTAATTAATTATGTGTGCATTCAAATGATGGATTAATGTATTTCTTTTAAATATAAATAGGAGTTGCATGCCACCAACTCCTCTGCCTGGTCGTTGAGGCCTGAGGAGGGAGGTGGCTGATCTCCATGTTCAGATGCAGAGTCCAAGGGCTGCTGCCTTTGGACGAGCGTGGGAATATCTGAGAGGAGTCAGGAAACTCTGCTCTGCGGCGTCCCACAGGGAGGGAACGGGTCGTGTTTCCACTAATCTGGATGAGATGGAAATAAAGACAAGTCAAAACTGATGACTGAAGTAGTGTAATGTGATCTGTTTCTTAAAATACTTTTCTATCATATCTGTGCTTTTTTTTTTCCTCTTTCTCATGCTGCTTGGGTTTGTTTCTGTAACACTGAATGCTATACACTGGCTTTTTCTTGAGCTTTCAGCATGATAGGAAAATCACCACTCAAATGAGTTAAGCTGCTGCAAGCAGAGCAGTTTGCTCCAGTGACAACATAAATTGAAGTCAGCCAGGTTTTCATGCCATCCTTCATAAGGCACCTGTTAATATTAGCCTCCTTGTACTGCTGCTGTTACTCTTGTAATGCTGCTTTTCCCAAAGGAGATGCACTGTAAGATACCACCTCTTCTACTGGCGTAGACAAACTTCAAACTTAGCAGGAAAGCAGGGTAGGGCAGGAGGCAGTGGGAGTGTTTCTCAGGGCCCAGCAGCCGTCCTCAGCAGTCCATGCCAAAGCATCTCTGACCCAAATGGGCAGAACGGTTAGGAGCAAGAAGGCGGCGAGAATAGCCTGTTGGGGAAATTGCAGGAAGATGAAGAATGAGAACATGAAATTACAAAAATCAGATTCTCCCTTGAGCTTATGTAATGGATTTCCTACATGCCACATATCTCTTTACTGCACACGATGGTTTTGTACTGTCTGCTGTGCTGTTAACCCTCTGGAGGCTGTACTTTTCTGTGTTTACTATTGTCCCATTACATGTTTTAGGCAGAAAATGTTTGAGGGTACATGAAAACGAGCTTCAAAGGATCATTCAGTTTGGAAGATTCCTCAGCAGTTGTTCTTGGCTGACCTTGTGTGCAAATTGTGGTCAGATATAAGATCAAAGCAGGTTACTTGTGGCTTTATCCAATTGGGTCTTGAAAACCTCCAAGGAGGGAGTCTGCACAACGTCCTTGGACAGCTTGTTCCACTGCTTGTCTATCCCCATCATGAAAGAGTTGTTCTGATTTTGAGACCAACATGGTTCACTTCAGGTCACATGTGCAAGTTCTGCAGCTACTAACTTCCTAAACAGAAGTATTTTCTTTAAAATTTAATGTTTTTCTCTCGTGCTTTTTATCATTTTGTTCAGGAAACTACTCCAGACCACCGACATACAGCGGCGTGCCCAACACAAGTTACAGTGGCCCAGGACCCGGCATGGGTATAAATGCCAACAGCCAGATGCATGGACAGGGGCCAAGCCAGCCTTGCAGTACCATGCCCCTGGGACGGATGCCATCAGCTGGGATGCAGAGCAGACCATTTCCTGGAAACATGAGCAGTATGACCCCCAATTCTCCTGGCATGTCTCAGCAGGGAGGCCCTGGGATGGGCCCACCCATGCCAACTGTGAACCGTAAGGCACAGGAGGCAGCTGCAGCAGTGATGCAGGCTGCTGCAAACTCCGCTCAGAGCAGGTATGCGTCCAGGTGAAAGGAGTTTCAATGAGTAGGAATTATTTTACTTTAATTTCTGAAGTAACAGCACTGTATAGGTGTATGCACATGCTTTTATACATGTTCTGTTTGTCCCCTTACCTCTGGGGCAAGACGGTATGTGGGAAGAATACTTTTATTTAAATGTAAGGAGAAGGCGTGCTATTGCGTGTTTGAATTATCCCCACAAAGACCAGCTAGGACAGTGGAGATCATGGTCACTTCCAGTTTGATTCTTAGCACTATAAGCTTTAGGAGAACCCACTGGGTTGCAGTGACATTAGGAGTCAAAAACAAGCCCTCTGCAATTTAAAATTGATTAGCTGGATATATGTTTTTTATCTCTGGTACAGAGAAGGCCAGCATGTCCTTGACAGCTTGTCTCTGCCAGAGAGTAAGGAAGCTGCCCATCAGCTCTTGCATTTACAGTCCACATTGTGAGCAGCGGTGCTGATGGCTGTTCCCTTCTACAGGATGTTCTTGTTCCTGGGCAGGCTTGCAGAGGGGGAGAGGAGAGCAGACTGAGGGGAGCAGCTGGAGAGGATAGCCAGAAGGAGGCATAAAAGCAATCTGTAGTTATCTGGAGTTGATAACTGCCACTTACGCATCTGTAAGAGAGAACCTGGAAACAGGATTGTAGAGGTTGGAGCCATTATCTGGTTTCTTGTCTCCCTTTTGGGCAGCATAACTACGTGTTGCCATTTGTGCATGGATTTTGGCAATAGCACTTTTCAGGTCATGGTTATTCTTAAGATGCCTGAATACTTGGCAATGAAATTGTATTTTCTGGGAAATTTTTCAGATTAAGTAATTTCCACATTTCCCTGGACTCAAATAACTCCTGGTGTATTTATTGTCTTTTTCTGTTACAAGAAGTTCCATTACATTTGAGAATTGCACAAAGCTCATTGCACTGTTCTGGTGACCACGTATGTGTGTGTGTATTAAGCATCTTGCATTTATTTATACATATGCATACACAGATGCATGTATATGCATACAGAGTTGCTCTAATTCCAAGACACAATCTAAGAGTAGGAAGTTAATGTGTCCCTCTATCTATTGCTTTCTTGTTTTGTGAGTTTGGAAGGCTGGTAGCTTTTAGTGATAAGCAATAGCAAGCTTTTAAAACAATGACAGTAAATTTAGTGTACCTCATGTTCTTGTTTGGTAAAAGAGAACCACACACCCTTAAAATAGACTGTATTCCAGCAGATACCTGAACCAGCAGTCTCTTGCTTCTGTTGGTTGTTCTTAAAAGACCTGTCTAGTGGGATTTACAAAAATCTGTTTCTGTCTGTCTGGTTTAGGGTATAAGCTGATAGGTAAGGCAAGAAGGAATAAATGGGCCATCACTGCAGCTGCAGGAACACTTTATAATCATGTAATGAAAAGAGAAGCTCACTTTGTTGGTTTTTAAAGTAAGAAAAAACTTTGTGTTAAGCAGAAAGTATTTGAATGTGATTCAGCTTGGACTTTGGGCATAGTATGTGGTGTTTCATCAAACTCTAGGTGAAATTATTACCACTCCTATCTCACACCTTGCTCCCAAGTCAGCTTTGTAGAACTGATTTTGGTTTCTAGCGTTTTGTGGGCAAAACTGCCCCATTTCAGAGCCTTTCCATCACATACTTCCCATTCCAGTGATCCAGCACCTGTGGAATGGCTGAGCAAACATTGGATCTCTGTTGGAAACACTGTCAAAAGGACTATTTATGACCTGGAGCTAAACCTGTTACACCTTTCTGTTGCCAAGGGGGTTGCAAGCACACTGTTTTCCTAATTGACCTCAAGTCAACTGCTGGGGAGAAAGCTTAATGGCTTTTGGCTGTTCCTGCAACTCCTCTATACTTGAACATGAAAGGAATGTACTTGACAGTGATTCCTATTTGTGATACAGAGCAAATCCAAAGAAGGCTTTAAGCCACCATACATTAAGTTGCCTGCTTATCCCAGCCAGTCTGGGGTGGGTGGGTACCCCATGTTTTTTCACAGCACCCCAACTATAGCAATGCTAAGGCTCCCTTGATGCACCAGCCTGACCAGTATGGGTAGATAGCAACGTTAACTGGACTTGCTGTGGGACCTTGGCAATTTTTTTTAGTGTTTATGAATGTGCCACGTGGCTGCTGAAGAAATATAAAATAATGTGAAAGAAAAAATTGCGTTGTCAAGGGGATTCTTTTTTTTTGTTTTCTTTCTACACCATTGTGACAATATGATGAAAATCTGCGTATCACTTGCTCACAAACCTGCATGGCTTTTGACATGGCTCTGTTTCCTTGTGCCTGAGAGGGAAATGAAGAGCCTGATCACTGAGAAGGAATTAGATCCCTCCTCCCCTGACTCAGGCATCATCTTTCTCCCCTTGTTGTTAGTGCTCTTGTCTCACAGCAGTGCTGTGTAACAGTGTGCTTGACTGGGTGGTGGTGTTGTCATTGCAGCCTGGGCAGTGAGTGAGCTGCAACCCCTGAAGCATGATCCCTTTCTGACAAGTGGTGTACTGCAGGAGTGATGACAGGGTTTCTTAATGGTATTTTCAATAAACTTTTATTACACTGTAATTGAGCACGCATGTGTTGGAAAACTTTCAGCTAGTCACTAGAATATTTTTTAGGAACATTAAGTATCCAGTGCAAAACATTTGCCTGAAGTGCAGCTTCTGTTCACTCACCGGAGTCCTTCATTCTGTCAGTTCTGTAACTGTAGCACTGGGAGAAAGTATCCACACTGGCTGCCAGCCTATGGCTCCCTCACAACCAAGTCCAGCTTCACCTGAGATTCAAGTTTCATGGACTTCCCTGCCATCATGTTATTTCAATTGTTACCTCCATAGGGTATCTATAATACCAACATTACAGCTACCTTTGTGATTATTAACAAGTTATAATTACCAGTTTTCTATAGCTGTTTTTGTTTGTTTTCCTTAATAACATTGTTCATATAGGTGCATATGAAAAAAGTACAAAGCAAAACTTAAAATTAGAGTGCAAGTCTACTGGTTTTCCTGTTCAAAAAGCAAAAATTAGTGAAATGGAGAAGCACTCACATCATGTTATTTCATCTGGAAAGACATTCACTGTTGTATGCCAAAGGGCATGAATACTGTCCAGCCTTTTCACTTTAATGTCTTACGCTTATAAGATTTGGCTGTGGGACTGAAAAACTGTTAGACTTTTATTACTATAAAACATACCCCTCTATGTAGAATTAAGAAGAAAATTAAATGGTTCTGTCAGAGTTACACAGACCTATTTCTGTAATTTGGTTGTGATTCCCTTCAAGGACAACTTGTTGACCCATTAGCCAAGTATCAATGGGAGAGAGAAATTTATCTTCAGCAGTTAATCCACAGGATCTGTCCTTCACCAGCTCAGGAGTCACATTTAGACATAGAAAGCTGGTTTCCCTCTGGCTTGCCAAGCCACACTTAAGCAGCTATGTAAAATGAATTTAAATGGCATGCATCAGAATAAAATCACTTCCACTAGGGCAGAAAAATCAAGGTTTGTTACCCAGGGCTGAGTGATCAAGATCTGAGTGTTAACCAGTTATACCTAGGTGTGATTTTCAGTGCAGACCGCCACCCTTTTAATGAGAGAACATAAAATAATATAAATAGAAGTGGTGGCTGTGGAAGATACTAGGTTTATACCACTTGAATGAGGCTTTGACCTCACTTTGAGGCCTCTGCTCTATGTTAAGCTTAGATTAAATTCTGCAGCTACATACTGCCTCCCCTGTAACCTAAAAATCTTAAAAGATACGGTAATCTGTCTTAGGCACACAGGCCACTGTTTCCCAAATGATATCTAGCATGTCAGACTACAGAAAAAAAAAGGTGTTTTTAAGACCTTTTGATTGAACCGGCATTGTCCGCAGTTTCACACTACCCAGGATGTTTAAGCTTGGTCTGGGTAACAGTTTACAGCAGGCAATGCTAAATAGCTCCCTAATGCCCGGTATAGTAATACCCCATATTTTCAGAAAGACAGGAACTGCAAAGGAGTGTTTTCCTTTTTATGTCTGTCTTGGTCTCAGCATACCCATTGACTGTTAAGGACTGTGTGTTGAAGACCTAATATAGCCACTGACCTCCAAGGAAAGACTTTTCATAACTTCGGTTGGCATTTGCCAAGACTCCCAAGGGCTGGTTCTGCTGCTGGAAGTTAGAACCCTATGGAGGTTTCCAAGGACCAGGTGGCTCCAAAAAATAGTCTTTTATTACACCATAGTTCTTACAACAGCACATGTATTTATAGTGATAGGTAAGTATTTTGTGTATACAAACCTGCAACACAGTAAGCCTTCAGTAAAAACAAGCAAATTTAAGCAAATGAGATAATTGTTTTCCCTGTCGATGTGAAAGGCAGCCTTCTGTTGACTCGTATCTTCTAGTGCCAACCAGTTTTGAGTTCCTCAGTTTGTAGATGCCCAAACTGAAACTTTTCAGGACTATGTGTTCAGTCTCTGTGAGTACACACTTTTGAAAACTGAGTACTAGGTTGACACCTGAAGTCAACAGATGTTTTTGGAGCTAGATATTTGTCATCATCATTTTCAGTATCTCTCATACTAGCAGTGATTGTCATTCTGAGCATGTCTTCTTAGCCGTTGAAAGTGTGACTGCAGTACATGGAATGGTAAAAACGTAGTTGCAAAATTGCTGTTTTACATACTGTTAGCAGTGCAGCCTTAGGAAGATATAATTCAGTACTAGCTGGCTGTAAAATACACATCCAACTGGATGCCAAAATGAGCCTCTTGCTGGTACAACTACAGTTATCAATATCTGAACTAATTACTATAAAAGGATTTTTGATGTGCCTACATGAGAAGCAATCCATATCTTCAAAGGCAGCATCTTTTACCTCCATGTACTGTGCCCTAATATGATTCTCAGGATTGCATGTTACAATTTTGTAAATTAAAGCAAATTTTTAATAGACCGAATGAATTTAGAGTTCAGTATCATTGAATTTAGAGGAAATTATTTAGACATAGTTTATTAAACTTGAGGAACTGGGATCCAGCTTACCTACTTGCAGCCTCTGGGCATTCTCAGTCCTGGTCATTGGGCTGCTAAATTGAGGTGGATATTTACATTATTGTCTGCTGCTCCCCATGCCACCTGAGAAATGATGTTCAGTCCCTATAATAATGTGTGGTGTTGCACTGCTTTAACATAACTTTTAGGCATTCTAGAATGTGGTTCTGGTTCTAAACTGCTTAGCAGCTGGTTAGTTAACTAAAGCCTCATCCTGGTGAAGTCAGAAAAATTTAGGTAAGTTCTTACTCAGTCCTAAAACTGATCTATAAAAGCTACACTGAGGCTAGAGAATTTCTATTGTACAGAGAAACAGTTACAGTTAGTGTAGATGAGTTTAAAATGTGCATTCTATATGTCTTCCTTTTAGTCTCTGTGTGTACACATGCACACATACAGGCAGACTAATCTTTCATCAGCTTTTCTCTCCTACTATGTATGTATAATTCATATTCCATGTCACTACTGCCAGCAAAGCACTTTTTCCATACTATTTTCTCCAACAGCAGGGTAATGCAGCACTGCAGATGGACTAGAAGGTACTGGTGAGGAAATACAGTAATGGACATGGTGCATTAAAATGTCAAAAGGAAAAAGAATGAGGCGGAAATGGGGAATAAATTTTTAAAAAAGAATAATAATATAAATAAAAATTTGACCTCTTTTAGATGTTTTACATCCTACAGTCTGTGAATTTCCATGCAGTATTTTCTAGTCAGGTCCTTTTGATCTTGAAACTTGGGTTTAACATTCTAAATGGGATTTTAAAATCTGCAGTTAGGTATCAGGAAGACTTGAAGTGCTACAGTAAAACTTACCATCTTTAATCCCTGGAGAGATAATATATTTTCCATTGTTTTCCCTTTTGCCCGTAAGCTTGGAGGTGCTGTTCCTCTCTGCTGGGAAGTGCAGTGGAGTGCAGGAAGGTTAAGTACTCATTCAGGTTTCTTTGCTTATTCAAACCAGGCTACTTCTAGATGAAAGGCTGCCAACTGTGAAATCCCCAAAGTAAACTAGGCTAAGATAGGACTGGTAGCCATAATTGGAGCCAGTGCCTGGGTACTTTATCTGTTCCCTTTGAAATAAGCCCCTAGCAGAAAGGCTCTTTCTGCTGGGTCTTTTATTTAACATTCAGTCACAGGAAAGGAGTTACTCATGTTCAAATCCAGACCATTCACAATTCTCCAGTCTCAAGGTGTCTGGTCATTTCCCCCATACCCTGCACCTCCAAGCAGTCCCAGACTTTAGATTTCCTTTAGAGATCCTAATGGATCACCCTGAAATGAAAACTACTTTGCGTTTGCTTAGTGCTCTTTGAATATTCAGGCAGTCCACGAAACTACATTTCGCTTCCAAAAGAATAATTTTAAAAGCCCACATACAGTTTAAACTGGACGAAGTGGTATTGCTCCTTGTCCTAAATGTCTGTATAGTGTTTCTGTGAACCCCAAATAGCTGCTGTGCCTGCTCCACTTGAGGTTGGCAGCGTTTCAGTAAACGGGTGGAATATTTTCTCACTGCATCAAGGTTATGTGTGATTTGAGGATTTAAAGTCCAAATATTAATGCTTACTGTAAATGAAAGTTGTAAGGGAGCTATTAACCAGTATTGACATATTTTTCTTCAGAAGAATCCATGATTCTTCCCTCTTCCTGAGAAATAGTAATTTTTATCAAACTGATGTTTTTATTCTTTCTTTTTTTTGAGAGAACACTTTATTTCCTCTTGTTTTGCTTTTCAAAGCAGAGCTGTATATGGCTTTTTTCTACAATATGTCAGGAGGGGTGAAGTGCAACTCAGCTTCTCTAAGTTTATTATAGTAAAGGGAGAGCTGGATATCACACTTCTATGATTATTTTTTTTTAATGCACTTTGTAGATCAGCTCAAAATTGCTGATAAAATCATGTAAGGATTGGAAGAAGCTTTACATGCTGAGCTAACTAAAGCCATTTCTTGTGGGAGACTAAGAGAAATATATTTTTATCTGGAATTTTGTTTCACTAAACGGTAAATCCATCATTTTGGAGCTCTGGATGTCACCATGCTGCAGAGCTCGTGCAGGCAAACAGTGACTTGGGGAGGCACTTTTTTATTTTTTGGTTACTCATCCATCAAGTAGACTGCTGTATGCTGTTCATGCCATTCCAGATTAACCACAGATCTCAAGAGTCCTACTCCTTTCCTGCTTCGCAGAGTGGCCATTCTTAAATTGTGATAGCAGGAGTATGTTGGGAAGGAAGAGTGATTTTCACTCAGGAATGAGAATTTTCCTTCATCTTAGAGACACTTCTAATTTGATTAACTGCAGTGTAGGAGTCTGTGTAGTTTATTAACATTCTTCCTTAGAGTTGGATGTTACATAGAAATTTTGTACTTCAAAAGGTGATCTTTAGGGCATTAAGAATGCAGTACTTCATTAATTGTTAGTTTATACAAGTAAAGAGTAAGGGAGGACTTTGGATTGAATACCCTTTCTCAGGTGGCATGAAATGTTTCAGATGAGGAAACTGTATTTTCAAACTGTCTTTTTGCCTGTTAGCCAGAAGATCTTTTAGTTTAAATGATAGCACTAGTCAGAAAAACAAAAGAAAGCAGGAGAATAACCATCTGTTTAATGGGACTTCTGAAGAAGGCTGATTCCGTGACTGCTCTGTGTGATTTGGCACATACGTTGTGCAAGTACAAGACTGTGATTGAACAGCCGAAGATTTTTATGACAGAAAGGGAGAGACATAAAAAATGGTAGGAGGATTACAGGTTTTAGAGCAGTTTTAAGGTTTTAAGATGTTTTACAGTGGTGATAGTTGAGAGAAAATGAAACAATTTTTTTAGCAATGCTACCTGGGGAATTATGAGTGGGAAGAGCCCTTCACTTTATTGATCAAGGTCAGATGGGAGCATCAGTTCTAATTGGACATATAAGTGACCTCGTAAGAATTACATTAATAGTAACATAATAACAATGAGATTTTTAAAATTATGGCCAGCACTCTCACTGACACATTAAATACCTGTTGCAGTTGTCACAGTAGGTTTCAGCCATCTTCTGAGCCAAAGATGAAGAAAAGAGCCAGCTGAAACCATGCTGACATGTGCACCACATTGCTCTTGTGAAACTGTAGTTCCAAACTGCCAATACTGATGGCAATAGTGGCAGTAATAATACTGATAAACATATCACAGCTCCAGGCTATTGGGCAAAGATAGTTAAGTGAAAATGTGTCTTTTGGGAAATCCCTTTGGAGAACTTCCTTGCCATGCTGCTGCAGATGCACAGTTGCATTCAGTGTGCTGTCAGCCAGATGACATTTTACTATGAAAAGATACACTGAAGAGCTGGCACAAAACGGTCAGGATTTTATTAGATTTTCAGTTGGTTGCCAGCACAGGGGGAGCTCCATGGAGCTGCAGTAGTGCTCAGAAACAGTACGAGGACATGACATAATAAGAACATGGTGAGAAGCTGCAGGAGATTTGCATCCTCAGGTGGACAAGGAGGGAATTCGAGGGTAAAGCTTCTCCCAAGCCAGTGCCCCACTGGAGGAAATTGAATTAGTGAAACGTGCAGTGTGTTCTTAGCTTCCTGTAGCTTTTCAGCACCATGTTCTGGTGACCTTCTGGCTGTTCATGTGTTGGGAACAGACTCTTACCCACTTTCAAGAAATCAGTCTGGGAGAGAGTTCATAGGGCCTTCCAACTTTTTAATATAGCTATTTATAAACATGGACAAAAATAGAAGGTGCATAGTGAGAGAGTCATATGAGTCATTCCCATTTTGATATCAAGTCACACCAGGCTAAATCGCCCTTCTTGGCATTCTGGTTCAGATTAACTCCATCATGCCATTCAGGGCAGATTTCTTTTTTTCACTGCAAACCCAGTTCATGCATGCTCCTGCTTGCCCGGCAGATTACAGCAGCCTTCTTCTGCCCATCACCCACTGCACTGGAGCTCAGAAGTGTATCTCCTCAGTGCTCAGATATGTCTGTTGGGGACAGTGTACAAGCTGCTGCCCTGAGCACTTCTGTTTTAAGTCCACGTCAGGAAGATAGGCAGAGGTCACTAAGAGGGGAGCTTCAATGGGAGTACAAGCCATTTGACTTGGCCTGCTCTTCAATAGTCCATGGTTTCTGTTACACAGTGCTGTATTGTATTGGTGCAGTACAGGCTGCACTGCTTACAGAGTGCTTTGTTTGTTCTTATACAAATAAATTCAAATATGGAGGTCTTGCTGCACTTGTAAGAATGCTGCATAGTAAAGGCATTTCAGCTAATCCCTGTGGGACAAAATGCTGTAGTCACCATGAAATTCAGACCAAAAAATCTTTAATTGACACAAAGGAACTTTAGAGAAACCAAGTTCAATAGCTGCAACCTAAAAAAGAAGAAAACAACAACAACAAAAAACCCAGCCAACCAACAAAATAAAGTAAAAAGCTTACAGCATTTCATTAAATACCCTTCATATTTTTCAGTCACACATCTTTATTAGGATCAAATGAAGTTAAGGGTTTATTTTTCTGCAGGCTTATTCTGTGTTTTCCTCACTGTATTCAACTACTTTATTTTTCTTCTAGCCATATTTTAGACCATTATTAGTCGTGGATCTCTTCCTCAGTTTTTGTTGTCTGTAAAATGGGATAGGGAGATCTATTCTAATCTCAGCATGATTTCAGCAATACAAATGTTGTGTAGTTTGTTGTTATTAGCATCGATACTCATGGATTACACATGCCTCTTATGTTGCTCTTCCAGTGTTTGATGTGGTGTGACGTTCCTGTATTTTATTGGGCTTTAAATGACTACCAAGTAGGTAGCCCATCAGGCAGATATTTTCACTAGAAAAAATTGTTAATGTGATGACAATAGCATGTAAATGAAGATTAAAGTTTTGTGTCTGCTTTTCTGCAGGGCTGAGTATTGCATCAGACCAGTAGGAACAACTAATTTTTAAGTTTCTTCTCCCTCCATGGTTGTTTCTTAGTGAAATCTGAGTAATGGTGATTATGTTAAAGGCACAAGTATTTGCATAATCAGAAGAAAAATAATATGTTTAGAAAGGATATTTCTGCTATTCTTCCAAAAAGTATCTTACACAATAATCTTTAGATCATCCAGAAGAATGGAACAGTCAGTGTGCTTGGTCAGACTGCAGTCAATTACAAGGTGATGTGCACTTTCACATAATTATGATGCTAGAAAATTATTCCCCATTTTAGCATTACCATTTGGGAAGGATAATTTGGTGTTCCTGATGTCAGACAAACACACACACACTCAATCCAGGAAAAATTAGGATGCTTTTCCATTTATGTTTCCTAGTGTTTTGTCAGTGCCAATGCATTTCAGAACTTTGTCTTCCATTTTTCATACACACACACACACACACAAGTATAAAATTTTCATGTTTTCCTCCTAACCTGTAAAAAGGGAGAAAATCTTGTGGCAGACCTAACATCTGTCACATCACCAGCTTTTGTGTTTGCTTTTCTAAAACTTCATTATTGCAAGTGGTGACCTTCACCCCTGTACAGAGGAGGAAATGTAAGCCCAGGTTAGTACACTTACAGTAGCAGCTAATGAGAGGGAGATACTTAGCTTTCAGATATGATTATGTTAGATTTGTTTGTTTCATTTACATGGGAACTCCCTTCGATGCAGCTTTATAGCTGCTCAAGCCAATATTCTGATTTCGTTTGTCTTGGCCTTCACTAACAGCGCTGATGCACGGATGAACTTTCAGTCAGAGGAAAGCAATGTTGGGGTTTATTTTCCCTTGCCCTCTTCTCCCTCCTCCAGTTTTCCCATATACTCCAATGACAGAAATGGTTTCACTTCTCCAAGGAAGAAAAATCCATAACAAAAGAACAAATGTATCTGCATGCACGTGTTTATGTGTAAATTCTCCAGGGAGAAAGCATTCACGAGTCTCACTCCTGAATTACTGTCATTATAATAACCCATTTGCTGTCAAACTATGACAGAGTATAGGTGCCTAAGGCTAGTCCAGCTCAAGACAGATTTAAATAAAGTACTTCTGGTTATTGTGCAGGTCAGTGTGTTTAAATAACAACCCCTCAAATCATACTTTGGCATTTAAAAGAGAGGAAATATTGTCATGGTGCAGACCTGGCACAGATAAGCACAGGGCAATTTGGTCAGTACACTGTGATTTGTGAGTGCAGCCTAACGCAGTCATTTTCACAGTTTGTAATCAAGTAGCCACCTTAGCAGTGTGTCAGCATTAAAAAAAAAAAATGTTCCTTTTAAAATGTTTACACAAATTACTCCCCTGAGGTGCTTCAGTGCATTCACTGGAAAACTGATGTAGGTTAAAGATCTGGAGCAGAAATGGCAAAATTCCTTGAGCTTGTGGGCCTTTTTTTTTTTTTTTCCACCAGCCAATTGCCGAGGTGGCCAGGCCACAGTAACAGGATAATTTTTCAGGTCCAGTGCCTGGTGCTGGATAACAGGGAGAAATCCCTATGTTACATGAGTGCTATAGGAAGTGTTAGAAAGCACAGTGCAAAGATGCCTGAGTAATAATTGGTGCAAGTTTATTGTCACCAGGATGTGTGAAGTGTAGCTGAGTGGCAGCTCTTCCCTACCTGGACTGTGTGCCCCATCCCAGCTCCTGTCCTGGCAGCACTGCTCCTTCAGCATTGCCCCACTGTGCCACACTGCTGGACTAGGGCTGGCCCAGCTCCTGGCCAGGTTGGCCACCTCAGAGTCTCACCGGGCCTCATGGCAGTGTGCATGAGCAGAGCTGCTGCAGGAAGGCACATCTCTAGTAGTACCCTGCTTTTGAGTCTCTCCTGTAAATTCCTCCCTTCCTTCAGGCAAACCTGGCTGGGAGGCTCCACTGTTGTGCTGGAGGTATCTTCCCTGTGTGTCAGCTCTCTGTATCTTCCTCTCTGCTCTTCCTCCTGAATCTGTTTCATCTTCCTTCTCCAGAGCACCCATCATCCTCCTGGCCATAAAAACCTTTGGCACCCCATGAGAATGCTCCCAACCCTTGTTGTTCATTCTTCGTTTGTGTGTTCTCTCCCCTTCCATTTCTAGCCTTCCTGCCCCAGACTCTCCTTACTCCAGCCCTTGTAGGCTCTCCACCTCTGAACCCTTCTTCTGTTCTCTACTCCTTTTTGTGATTGATTCACCCCTGTGCTTAGGCTGTCACAGGTCTCATTACAGAAGCTAGGTAATTTTTTCTGGCTGCATGAAGGGCTTTGCTCTAATTTTACAGGTTTAGATTGAGAGGAGAGCACAGTGTGTCAGATGCATGCCAGAAAATCTACAGTACATTGTAGAACTTGATCCCTCTGCTCACAGCAAAAACCTGCACTTCGACATGTTCCCATATGAAAAGTTTTGTCTTAATTTCTTGTGCTGCTGAGAAGCATAATCCACTTTTATCATTGTCCATAGCTAAACCACACCTAGCTCTGAGCTTGATTTTGTAATTAGTTCAAATTTATTCAATTCGTATCAGATGGCAGCACTGAGGAGGTACTAAATCACATACCAGCAAGTATTAAACATAAATTTCAGAGTAACTTCTTTGTAACAGAGATAACACACGAACCTGCTGATGATTTCAGGTTCAATTAAAGGAAGACATTACAGTGTTAGAGACACTGCTTGGCAGCTGTACATGCCTTTGTATTGTCAGAGCTCTTCTTTCTTACAGTTTCTTCGTTCTGCTTTTTAACGATGACCAAATCTCGCATGTCATCTCCTCTCTTTAAATACATGGACTTCTGCATTAGCTCAGAAGACACAATTAGATCTGATGCTACTTGTTTTGCAGAGAAAACAGATTAAGTGCAAATTACGCTTTGGGTAGATTGCAAATGAAAGAAAACAAAAGAACAGAACAGGACCTTCTCAAAAGGGACTGTTTTAAATCTGACCAGTTGTATTTTGGACCCAATAGTACACCAGACTATCAACAGCAGAGTGAAGCTGACAATCTAGGATCATAAGATCATTCAGACTGGAAGGAACCTCAAAAGATCTGTGGTCCCACCTCTTCCTCAGCAGGCTCGGCTGAGAGCTTGGGGCTTTATCCAGTTTGGTCTTGAAAACCAACAAGGACAGAGACTGCACAACCCTCCTGGACCATTAGAGGTAGTGCCTATTTTCACTGGGAAAAATGTTTCCTTACATCCAGTTCAAACTTCTTACATTTTAACTCTTCTCTGTTGTGTCTTGTACTCCCACTGTACCCCACTGTGGAGAGCCCAGCTTCATCTTCTTGCTGACCTCCTTTTATGTGCTGGGGTCTGCTGTTAGGTTCCTCTCAAAAGCTGTCCTTCAGCTGCCCCAGGGTGACTACTCAGGCCTGGAGGGACACTTTGCTACACTTGAGTTTATCATCATCTTTCCTTTACTGTGGGATCCAAAATTGGACATGATATTCTAGATGAAGTCTAGTAAGTGCCAAGAAAAGGGGGATGATCAGTTCCCTCCATCTCCTGGTCAGACAGCCAGGGATGTTGTTGGCTGTCTTTGCTGCCAGGGTACTCTGCTGGCTCACAGTCAGCTCTATCTGACAGACACACTCGGGGAGTTTTCAGCAAAGCTGCCATCCCCCACCCCAGTGAAGTCTCAACCATCACTGCTGCAGGGGGCTTGTCCTTCCCAGGTGCAGGACTTTGCACCTGTACCTATTGACTTTCCTGAATTTCCTGTCGGCACATTCCTCCAGCCTGTCTAGGTACCCCTGGGTGGCAGCCGTTTCATCAAGTGTAACAACTGGCTCAGCCATTATGCAAGTACTTTGAATTACAAAATTGTCAACAGAGGAAAGCACAAAAAGCAAATTGCCCCCCCCTTCCCATTTTTAATCTCTTCCATTTGCCAAATACTTTGAGATCTACTTGTAGCAGTAAAGCAGGAAAAAAAAAAAAAAAAAGTATAGGCTAAAGTATGGTGCTTAAATTGATAGCATCATCCTAAATTTGTATTAGCCCAGCTGCTCTTTTGACTTACTGGGGAAAAATGCATGATCTGGAATCACAATATTGGAGGAGTTAGAGCTGGAAAATACCTGACAGGTCATATAGTTCATATGTAATGCAGGATTTCTCTGACCACTACATTTTAGAATGTGTTGTCTGTGCAGAAACACCAAGTACTGGTGTTTTCTTTGCTCCTATGGAGGGTAACTGCATCTCACCATGAAGAAGACATTTTTCATGATAACTCAATGTGTTTCTTTTCTTGACTTTTTCCTATTATTCCTTATTATCACTTGTGTCATCCCTGAGCATCCCTGCTGTTGGTGTTTATGTGGTAAATATTGTAAAATTGTGTACTTAGCTGGGATGGTTCTTCTATATAATTCATTGCTGGTCAGTTGAATTTTTGCCATTAGATGTCACTACATGTACAGCAGACTATTTTTAAAAGACTTGGGTTTTATTTAGCCTCCCATAAAAATGGAGGAGGGAATTGGGACATGTTGGAGAGAGTCTGGTAGTATGCCTTGACACAACTACTTCTTAAATAGTATATTGGATATGCCTTTACTAAAAGCAGCACAGAAGGAAACATAAGATTTTTGACTTAACTCCAACAACCAACAGATGATGCTGCGACCTTAAGCATATATAAATATGTTTAGCAGCTGCTGTGTAACATATTTATAAGTGTTTAGTGACCTGGAGGTTAATCAAAATGAGTTTGGTGATCTCAGCTCGGTTCTTAATGGACTCCACTTCGTATTACAGCACTGATGCAGCACAATTTGTCACGGTCGGCAGTCTTTACTCAAAGGAGGCCCACTGTGGAGTGAGAATTAAAGGCTGAAGTAATACCTGATTATTTCTCCCTGAAGAAACTTTCCCTTCCAAGCCATCATAGAGCAGAATAGTGTGTGGAGGAGCTCTGTGCTGCAAACTGGACACAGTCTCTGGATAAAATAACGTTTATTCTGACAGGATGTCACCTCTCAGTGCTACTGAATTAGCTTATGTGTGCTGCGGTCAGTGCTTTGGTAGGGGGCTGGGGAAGGACAGGGTTCTGCCAGAGGTGGTGCGAAGTCTTTTCACATGCTGGGCTGGAGAGCTGTGTCCATTCCAAGTGTGGAATTACATGGGAGGATGAAAGGGAAGGGTATTGCCTTGCCAAATGAAATTTTGTAATTACGTTCTGCTATTCAGGTCTTTCTGGGTACAGAAGCAGTTTTTTTAGACTTTGGTGGTTTTCTTGCTGGCCAAAGCTGGTATACCTGGCCAAAGCTGGTATATTTCTTTCATTTAATTTCCTTTCTACATCTAAACTGGAAAAAGTTTTCTACTTTTTGATTTAAAGCTGTTGTACAGCAGTATGTTTTCATTAACTGCAATTGAGATTGATGTCCATAGTGGGTAATGTGAAATAGGTTGTACCTCAACTTGAGACAATGAACTGTCCCATGGCTTAGAAGGTATACATGCTGTAGAAAGTAATAGTATTGAAATATTAGTGAGTCAAGAACAATTTCAGCTTACCTGCAAGTTGCACATCTCCTGTGTATTTTCAAAGCAAAAGAAGAATGTTAGAGAAAGATACACCTGTAGAGATTTCTGTCTTTTCCAGAATCGCAGCCTTCCTACATAAAGAACCTCTCAAAATCTGTTACTTTTTTTTTAAAGTGTAAAAATGCACTTACACACTTTATTAATCTTGACTAGTAACTTTACCCAGTAAGAGAAAGAATTAACTTAACCAGCTTAGAAATAACTTTTCAGTTAACTGCATTTGATGAAATTCAGCAAGTTTCAGCTAAAAAGGGAGGATGGTGTTGTTTAAGATACAGTATTTACATAAGAAAAGCTTGATTGTGTGACTGAAATC
This sequence comes from Chaetura pelagica, assembly GCF_000747805.2. NCBI lineage: Eukaryota > Metazoa > Chordata > Aves > Apodiformes > Apodidae > Chaetura > Chaetura pelagica. The sequence goes on along the minus strand of NW_009953187.1, from coordinate 282,916 downwards.
TTTTAAAGTTATTGCCAAACGGTTCTACTATTCTCTTTTTCCTTTGTAATTTTTCCCTTGGAGCATTGCACCACTGTGCGTTTTAAATCTTTTCCCCCCACTACTCATTGCAAGCTTCATCAGGGAAATGACATTGTATGGTAGTTGTCTCCTTCATATCAAAAGAAAGCCTTTGCCTCTTTGCAAGAGTGAAGAAAAGTTTGGCTTCAGACAGCAAAGGACAAAACTGACTTGGAAAAAGATGCTTTATTTAGATAACACATTCTCTTTTCCTTTGAAAAAATTCACTTCACAATGTGTCAAGAAAAATTAGGCCAAAGATTGCTTTAATGGTCTTTCTCCTGTGCCTCCTAAAAAAAGAAAACACTTTCTACCAATTGTGTCAAGAATCTGCCATGAGTTTGGGGAAGACTAGAAGCCAGTGAAGTTATTTAGGGTTTTTGTTTAGGGGATTGTCTGTTTTGTTTGAATGCTGCATAATAATGAAAAATAGAATTTATATCTAAACTCCATCATGCTACCAGAACATGCAGCTTTCCCTGCCTGTAGAATAAAATTAAATGCTTTGTTTTTCCAGAGAAAAAAAAAGGAGACAGGTACCAAAGCTCTGTAAAGGGGTGGTTGCTCCCTTTCTTGTTTCCTTTATTTGGAAAAGCAGCATGAATTTACAGTGGGCACATTAGAGAAGCAGGTCTGAGTTTTGTATTTTCCTGTGAAGGCTGTGAATATACAAATAAGTGTATTTTTACATGTGTTTCTATTCAAGTATATGATTTTTTAAATATATAAGTCTAGATCCCTATCCATATCATAATATGTAGAGTCTTCTACTATACCAAGAAAAGGTAGATAATTTTGGTATGGATTAAAAGAATAAGAAGTTATTTTTTAAGTTGGATCAAGCTTTACATTGTGATATTCTGCTTACTAGGATTGGATTGTTTTCTTCTTGTGCCTCAATTTATCTGTAGAATTGGCTAAATCAGTTACAAAGCATACTTAGATACTTTTTGGAACTTAAGAGTAGATAAGGCTTAGACTTCAAAAATACTTGGTCTGAAGATCTTCACATCTGAAGATGTTGAGAAGAAGGACTTAATTCAAGGCAGTTTTCCAGACAAACCGAAGTCTGTTATGAAAGCATTGCACAGATATGTAATTACTTTTTGAAACTAAAGTAGTTCTGCTGAGATTCCTTGTTTCAACCAATTGTAATATGTACATGGTTTCTTGAAAGACTCCATATAGATGTCAGGTACAACAAGGTGAGCATTTTATCCAATGCTATAGTCACAGCTTTGGTCACTTTAATGGTGTTCGCTGAATGACTACGACTTTGGGCCTAGATCAACACTGACAATGAGAACATCTGTTGTGATTTAAAAAAACAAAACAACAAACAACCTGTTTTGAGGAAGAAGAGAAGAGGAAGTTAGGTGTACATTATTTCTTTGGGAGTCGTGTGAATGGCTTTTGGTCATGAGTTATGCTCAGGCTAAATGTTGATGTGCAATTGAATTTCTCCTTTGCACCCTGGGACTTAGAAGTGCTTTACGGGAAAAAAGTTGTGTGCAGTAACATCAGATACAGAAATCTAAAAGAAATTCCATGGTACACATTTTTCTTCTGATCATTTCACTGTTTCTTAAGCCACAGCAGGCAAGAATGTCTATTGCAATGGTCAAAATGTAATTCACTGGAATTTTTTGGTGTCAACTTTAGGTTCTAATTTTGACTCCTGATCACAGTGCTGTTTACTCTTAGGATAAATGAGTTGCATTTTTCTGCCGCTTTGTTGTGATGTGTAAAGACACTGTATACATCTCTTGAAATTTGTGTTCAGTCCAATTCTGTTTCAGGTACATGGTAACTAATTCAAGACTAATAGCTCCCCTTGTGGGTAAAATGAACTAATTGAGTGCCTTCTCCTTTGCTATTTGCAAACAATAGGATATGTACTCTGTGACAAACCACAGCATCTTCAGCAATGAGGTAGGTAATGAGACATTGTGTGTGTGCTTTTGCTTCTCCTAGGCAAGGCAATTTTCCTGCCATGAATCAGAGCGGTATTATGGGATCCAGCTCCCCCTACACTCAGCCGATGAACAACAGCTCTGGCTTGATGAACCCACAGGCTCCTCCTTACAGCATGGCATCTAACATGGTGAACAGTTCAACAGGTAATGGTGGGTAACCTTTCAGCAGTGGCCTTCCTCCATAAATCTGCTTAATGGTACTAGCCCTGGGCTCGTAGCAGAGGGATAGTATTCATTCAATTCACACCTGTTGGGTAGTTTGGAGTGATTCCAAATTAGGCTAAAGTATTTGCATTTTTTGTACAGTAACTCATACATTTTTCTTTAAGTCCTTTTGCACAGCTTGTAGATGGGTACAATGACCCAGTTTGATGTAAGTTTCAACTGGCAAGTATATGTATATTTGTGTATGTGTCTGCAAGAGGAGGAAGGAGAACAACCTCATCTTTTACTAGGGTACTATTGCTTTTCAGTGCCTTACTGCCCAAGATTATAATTTCAGATATTTAGTGTGGTACTGGTTTAAAAAAAGACATATGCACCTGCTCTGACTTGGAAGATGCTGTACGTTGAGCACTTAAAATGACGATTCTGTTCTGAAAATGTAGGCCCTATTTACTGTTTCAAAAATTCATATAGCCATATATAGGATTTCTTCATTTACTTATTTAAATATCAGTACATGAAATTTAACCATAGATTCCTTTTGCAAAAAAAAAAAAGGGTATTCAACATAGCTGCTGGATTTATCCATATCATGACTTGTGAATTTAGAATAATTTGCAGCTTTGTGTGTGACTGTGAAGACAGGTGAATGTAATTCTGTGCAAGTGTGCTTGTCCGTATTCAGCTAGAACTCCTAACAATTATCTTCCATCAAGGTAATACTTCAGTAAAGATCAGTTCTTTGATTGGGGTGAATTTGAATGGAGTTTCAATGACCCTGAAGTGGATTCTCCCAAATATTTATTCCAGTCATGGGGGTTCTGTGCATGCTTTACTGATTGCATTAGCCCTTTTTTTAAAATTGTGGGGATTTTGAAGTTTTCTGAAAGCTGAATAAGTTGTGCTGAGATTATTTTTTTATTAGTGGTTTTTGTCTCTTTTGTTTATTTTATTAGAAATGCCTTACTATTTAAATTGTGTCTTACCAAGAGCCTGTGTGGCAGTATCTTCCTCTCTGCCCTGCTTAGCTTTCTTCATTCCTTCATCCTTTGCCTCCTTCCCAGTCTCTCCTCTCTGCAAATGTTGTATGTCCCTGCTTCCTAGGCTGAAAATGACCATTAAGTTTCAAGTGTCTCGTATGTCCAGAGGGTTTCTTTCCTACATATAGTTGCTCCTGAGACACTTAACAGTGTCTTATTTTTCAAAAATATGCTGTTACTAGTTTTGGTTAGCAGAAGAAGCAGAAAGGAAGCTGTTAAGCAGTAGGATTTTATTTTTTTTTTTAAAGAAAATAAAAGGAAACAAACAAACAAAAAAAACACCAAAAAAAAAGGTTTTTTCCATTGTTGGCTTGGAAGCCATTGGTTAGTCCAGACAGCACACTTCACTGGATGAAGAGAGAAAATTTATTGAAAAGATCATTAGATAATAGCTTGCTTTTCCCCCACCAGAGCTGTCCCAGGTAATATTATGTTTTGTTTGTGTAGTTATGTGTTTTGTCTGGCTTGCTGAAATAAAATTACTTCTGAGCATTGAAACTGTGCTATAAATTCTGTTTTGCTATTAGCAGAAGTAATTTTTCCCCCTTTTCCTTTGGCCCCCAGAGCTGCAAAAATAACCAACAGCAAACAGATGGCAGAGTGCCCTGCCTAAGAAGATTTATGTATTCCTAAGGAATAACCAGTTTAAAGGAAGATTCACAGACGGTTTTTTGTTCAGATAATTCAGCCATTCGTTATTTCATACAGTGGAAATCTGTTCAGTGCAAGGCCATTTATCCTAGCAGTCTTTTGTATGGGGTAGTCATACTCTTTTTATTGTGTTATGCATTCTGAAATATTGGATTTTTAATAATTTAAACATTTATCAGGGTTTTTTCTGCCAGTGCATTTGTGAGGTTTTCTTTTGTTCCAGTTTTATTAATTCAGAGATTACCCAGTGGAAAGGAAGTGTGAGATGAACTAGAGGAGTTCAGTGCACCTCTTTTCCCCTCTGTGTGTGAGCAGACATGGATCTAGATTGCACTGTATTGCTTTACACAGCCAGCCTCTGAGAGCAAACAGTGTTGGTACGGAGGAGCAAAAAGAGAAAATTAGGTGTGAATATACTGCTGGGGCACGTGCATCGGGAATGTTGCATTTCCCCCTATCCTGACTGCTTCTGCTTGGGTCAAAGAAATGAAGGGCTGAGCTTAAGGCAAGTGTAAATATAGTACTGAAAATGATAATGTCTTGAGCTAGGGGAGCACTTTAGGGTCAGCTCTGTCCCTGCATTTGGTGAGGTGGAGAACTTGCAGGTAATTGCTGCTTACAGGCTTGAAAGTGGCATTTTGCATGACACAAAGCAAAGACCAGTTGAGCTGTCTGGCTCTTGAGCCTTTTTCCCCCTAGTGTAAAGTCACACATCTGTCAGGTGAAACAGGGCTCAGTCCATGTGTAGGGCCAAACCCAAATGCAGCCCAGTGGCTGCTGATGGAGTAAAGTGTTGGGCTTTGGTGAACTTGCTCACATGCACTGACCATGCACAACAGAGGCCAATGAAAAACTAAGGTAAGCCATAGGGAAAAGCTGGTTTCTTGGTTGTCTGTGTTTTGAAGAGTGCAGTTGTGTTGTTGCCTGTTGTGAGGGAGAAATGTGGGTTTTGGTTATATTCATTTTAATAAAATGCGCTTTTAGGTTTTACTCTATAATAGAGGAAGATTTAGTGATGCTGTTTGGAATTGTTTTCATACAGTTTTGGAGCTTCAGTATAGTGAAGTGTAACACTGGTTTTGGCACACGTTTTTATTAGTATTTGTAACTCCGTATTACCAGTGGATCCTTTTTGTTCTGTATTGTTTTTAATTAATGTCACAATTTAAAAGAAAATAATGTTGCACTTCTGCATCCTGGTACTTCATCAGTGACTGTGGATCAAACAACAGATCTCCAGCTTCTGCTGGTGTAGAGCAGTCCAGGAACATGGAAATTATGAGATCAAAGCAGATGGATCCTTCTGATAGAATATCCCATGTGACAGAGTATTCCATCCATAACAATACCAAAAGCTTCAAGAAGAAATGCTATAATCCCTTCACAAACTGCCATTCAGAAAAATTGTATGACCTCCACTGTTGTTTTGTTATATGGGTTCACATTTCCCACATATGTTTTAGATTTTTTCCCCTTATTTTTCAAATACAGGCTTTAAACATATGTATATAATAAAAAGAAACTTACAAAAGCCAACATAAATAAAATAATACTTTCATGCTGTGAGCCTTGTTAATTCTAGTGAAAATTATCCTTAAAAATAAGTAATATGGAGTTTGTAACTCACAGATTTCCATGTTGTGCTTGCACAGAAACTGACACTCATACTCTCTGCTACCTCTGGAGATTAACAAAACAATAAAAAAGCATTAATCTCCTTGCTGCTACAGGATCCTTTCCTAATTTCACTACCTCTGTCCTACAGAAACCTTCCATTTTCTCTGTGTTATTATTCCCAACAAATTTTTAACATTGTATTTAACATTACTTGACATAAAACATTTAAGTTTTAGGATAAGTTATTTGCCCTGAAGGAATTAAAAGGATGCTCTTAAAAATAACATGAAAAATAGATACAATGCTTACCTTTTCATATATATTTTATATATTTAACATGTTTGTTTGGCTGAACCTCTGATAGAGTGAACAATCATATTTGTGAATGCAAAACATTTTTTTAGAAATCTTAATAGGTTTTCTCTGTTTCGTAGCTTGGTTACATTTTTAGTTTTCTGAAAAATGGAAACCTACAATTATTTCACTTTTTTTCCCTCTCTAACGCATATCTTCATATGAGCATAATGCACATTTCAATAAACTTTCTGAGGGGTGTCAGCAGTTGGCCACAGCTGGAGTATGTCATCACCTACACTGCAAACAAGCAATGACTGTAATCCAGTGGTCGTTGTGTGCCAGCTCCTGGCACAGAGGTGCCCGCATCCCAGACCACATACACTTGTCATCCCATGGATGAGAATTGGTCGACAGAAAGGAGGTGCAGCTCTGAGGTCCTTGATGGCCTGCTTGTCCCTGCCAGATAGGTGCCTGATTGCCCTGGGCTGTGCTTTTCCCCAGAGGGGGATGGTCATTTGTGGCAGGACATTAGGCAATGCTGTTGTCCCTCTTCTGTTTTCCCTGCAAGCATAAAAGCAGTAGGAATCCTCTTGCCAATTCCATATGAGTCACAAAGCTGCTGCTTTTGCTTTTTCAGTTTTTTCTTTTTGTTGGTTCTTTTTTTTTCAGAGGGAGAGGGCTCGGGGTGGAAGAAAGAAAATAATGTGTTACAAAGGATGTAAAATTCTTTTTTGTGGAGTCTGATTTGTTATTGCACTAGCAATAAAGAGAAAAACAATGTTTGTGTATTGCTGCTCCTACAGTATTTCATCATCTTCTGGGACTGACAGAGCAGCCTTTAGCAAAAAAAGAATACTTTGCTGCAGTTTTACTCATGTCAATATCTGCCTTTGAGTACATTAAATTCAGTGTGGAACAGTTAATTCAGGACCTTGACCCATACTTGCTTTTTGAAATCATTCTAGCTCTTAAATTCTTATAATAAGCCAGAGGCTAGTACTTGAAACCTATTCACAGTATGCTAGAATGCTTTTTGAGTCAAGATTTCCCTGTTATCCTCCTCTCTTAAATGTTTTATCCTTTAGTCTGCACTTCACACACAGAATTATTAGTACCTGTGTAGAAAGAGACTGTGTCTTGTTTTAGCAGTTTTGTGACAATAACAGTATTTCAATGCTCAGAAAGGGGTCAAAGCAATATTCTGGCTGTACCGCTTGGCTAAAAAAAAAAAAAAAAAAAAAAAAGGTCAAGGAATGTCTGTTTGCAAATCGCTGGAGAGTCTGTTTGCAAGAAGTTATGAAACAGTGTTTCAACAGCAGATAGAAAACTAGCTGTGGAAACATGTTAGGTGAAAGGTATAGAGAACCCTGACAACCTTGCCATTTGCTGGTAAAATCCTTGCAGTTCTCTTCTCGATAGGAAGAAAGGTTGTAGATGAAGTAAGTCCTTTAGAACAAGAAGTGAAACTGAATTTGGGAAACTATTATTTTTTTTCTTAGTTGTATCTAACTCCTTTTTAGGTTGCATATGTCACCAAAAAATATTCAAAAGCCAGAATGAATTGGGTATTTTTTACATTTTAATACATGATTAATGCAGTCAGAATATGTGTGGTAAATTGCAGGCTAGAGTTACTTGCCCTTTACATGACATGCTAACTTAAAACTTCTCTGGAAAAAAGAAGAAGTTATAAAGGAATTATGATAGAAACAGGACTACCAGGAGTGGGAACAATTATTCTATTCTCTGTAAGAGAAATACGATGTGCCAACCTAGATAAGCGAGATATCAGCAGAGGATTTAGCTATGCAGAATTTTGGTGAAATTTGGTTATTAACTTTGCTTTGTTTGACCTCTCTAAAATTGCTTTAGAAGGGAAGAGTCATCTTTGGTTGCTTTGAAACCAAGCCTAGGACTTCTCTTTTAGCGCTTTCACAGCATGAGATATGTTAAAATGGATTTTGTTTGACAGATCTACATCCCAGTTCAAAACCAGACTGTGGCATACATTTTACCATTTAGTACATATTTTAATCTCTAAAAGAAAAATAACCTTTTTTTAACTGTAGATTTCAAAACTGAAATGTGTTTCACTGCTGTCCTTCACTTCATAATGGCCACAAACAGAGTATAAGGGCAAAATGCATACATATTAAAGGCTTAGTGGATGCTGGCTTCCCAGTATCATATTGCTTGGCTGTTTTGTTGAGGTTTCACACATACATACATAAAAATAACAGCATTTTTAGCTGATCCAAATAGATTTTTCTCTGCAGCTGCATCACTTGAAAAAGGCTTTTTGTTCCAATTCTTGAAGTCTTAAGCATTGCAAGTAATTTTTAATTATTTTTTTTTTTATCTCAATTATGATTTGTGTTGTGATGACTTTAAGGGCTTGATTGGGCTACAAATGTGCTTAGAAAAAACAAGAAAATGTGCCCATGAAAAACACCAGCAGTTGAATATTGAGAATATTGAGCATACAGTTGTAAACTCACATGGCACATGGCTGGATAGGTTTTTTTGGCAGACCCGTAGTCTCAACCTGCAGTGATGCTAAAGATATTAGCAAATTAGCACTGCAAAGCTTGCCAGCGTATTCACCAGAGTCCTGCTCATGCTCTCACTGCTGTAATTAAAACTAATTATTTTCTAAAACATAGTAATACATGAATATGTGCAATAATCATTTTGTAGTGGGCAATCTGTGAAGTATTTTTTAAAGCTTCTTTTCCCTCTCTTGTCTTTGGCTTGCTATGCTGTGTGCCTGCTGCCTAGTGCATGCCAGCATTGTCATGTTGCGGAGAGACACACTAGTCTGGTAATGATCAGACAGATATATATATTTTTTTTTTTTTTTTTAACAATGATGCTTTGCTGATTCTTCTGCTGATTTGTAAGTTTGGAATATATATATTATTTCCTTTTTATTGCCTTGTAGGTTTTCCTATGTTTTTCTTGCCTTAGATCCTTTAGATTCTTTGAAAGAAGAGGGGGCAGTAAGAAGGGAGAGGAAGGGAAGATAATCCAGTCTTTTGCAAATGTTGTGCACATGATTTTCTGCAGGGAGAGAACCGCTTGGTTTCTTGCTGTTGTTCTGGTTATTTGCATTGATTCAGTGTCATGGCACCTCCTAGCATCTGCTCTGCCCAGTATTTTCTGTCTGTTTATCTGAATGTTTCTTCTTGCATCTTTCTAGAAATCCAGGAACCCTGCAGCTCTGCAGCAATAATACTATCCTTAGCACTTGCATCTTCAAATAAACATCTCCCTTAAACTCCTCACAACCCTTGGGAAGCAACTGCTTGCCATTATCAGAGAAGGACATTTGTGCCTTCATTGTAGTCCCACCTCATTTTGGCAGGAGGGGAGGAACTCGAGTGCCAGTTCTCCAGCAGAGCGGAGTTTACAGCTTGTGGTTCTGTAGTTAAGGCTCACAGCAGCTGAGCCATTCATACCCAAGTCGGTAGGGGCAGGAATTGTCTGCGGGACACCCGCCTTCATACAGATGTAATTGGGAAATTCAGCCTTTTTTCTCCAATAGCAAATGCACATTATTTTAATTCACATTTGTCTGTTGCTAAAGAGAAAGTGCAGTAGTTATTAAAATAGACTGTTGTTCTGCTAAAATGTGGTGGTCAAATGTGGATATAGTTGAAGATGACCAGTAGCATGAAAAAGGCTTTTACTCTGTAAAGTGTTTGTTGTTGTTGCGTGGTGCTTGTGTTCTCCCCTCCTTCATTTTCTTTTCTTTCCCCACTTCAACTGAAGAGGTTTCCAGGTTTCCAGATGCGTGGATAACAGGACAGAGGTGGGATAGCCTCTGCTTCACATGTCGCCATGATCTTGCAGCAGGAAGTGTGTTTTTTCCTACAAAGCCAAACAATGCTTAACTATTTCTCCTGTTTCCGATCAGCACCTATGGGTCTTGCAGATATGATGACACCCGGTGAGTCCAAACTACCCCTTCCTCTTAAAACAGATGGCAAAGAAGAAGGACCCCCCCAACCTGAGAGCAAGTCAAAGGTATTTACCACCTCTGCACGTGATGTTGGTTCAGCCCGCAGAAGTCTGCTGTTGTGTCTTTCATCTTCGGGTTTTGGCCTACCCACTTCTGTTCTTTCCTGCATGCCTTTCCATTCACGTGCAATCTCTTTGTTTGTTTCTTTTTTTCTGTTTTGTTTTGTTTTTTTTTTCTTTTTTTCTTCATTGTGTGGATCTGAAAGTTACTAGTTCTTATGGCATTTCAACTTGCGGGGGCAAAGCAACCCAAGCCAAAACTTGCGTGGGGATTCGGCTGTGCCAGGTGGGTGGGAAAGAAGGGTCTTGCCTGGTTTCAATACTTGCAGCCATTTTTCTCTGCCTTCAGTTACAGCTTCCTGTTTTGGCCGCCTCAGCAGCAGCAACATACTTCTAATATTTTGCTTTTCCACCTTATTTGATAAAATAAGGTGAACAGCTTGTTTTTTTTCTTTCTTTCATAAGGGGAAACCCATGCTTAGCATTCCATGTGAGCTTGAAATAAGCATGGTGGCTTAGTGACTTTAGCCAAGCATCCAGCAAAGTTTCCAAATTATACTAATTATCAATGTTGGTTTAATACTTTTCTATATATATATATATAAAAATATATTTATATATGTGTGTGTTTTCTGTATGTGTCTCTCTGTTTATATATATTTTATATATAAAAACTGGTCAGTCTGTTAAACTGGATGTATTTTTTTTGTTTTTAATAAAGTTTGCCCTGCCTTTGTCATATTATTATTTTTTTTATTCCTCTACCACAGGATAGCTACAGCTCTCAGGGTATTTCTCAGCCCCCAACCCCAGGCAACCTGCCAGTCCCTTCCCCAATGTCCCCAAGCTCTGCTAGCATCTCCTCATTTCATGGAGATGAAAGTGATAGCATTAGCAGCCCAGGCTGGCCAAAGACTCCATCAAGCCCTGTAAGTGGCTCTGTTGTTGTTTTGTTTTGTTTTTGTTTATTTTTTGTAATTAATTATATTTTAATGCTTGCTTGTTTGTTTTGTAAATTCCTTTTCTTCATTATTTATTCACTAAACAGCTTTCTTTCTTTGTAACACTGGGTACAAATTCTGCTCTCGGAGACATGACTGTAAGTTCCACTGCCTGGCTTCAGTGGGGCCTGAGCATGCTTATCCAAGGGCAAAATTTGTCCCAACAGTACTTTGAAATAAGAAAGAGTAAAATTGTGTGCATCATGCAATTGTGCTGTCTGGTAATACAGCAGTTGTTGTGAAGAAAACATCCTTTCTGTAGTGCATCAGCTTCCAAGCATGCTGACTGTGTTGTTAAGGATAATTTCATTTCTGTTCCTGGGCCCAAACTCCTTCACACAACTGACTTCACTCTGGTTGCTGCACTTGTCTTTGCTTAGGATTATTTAGGGGGGAAAAAGAAAAGAAAAAGACGTTTTCTTCCCTGTTGAAACTAATATCCATCAAAGTTTAAACTGTAGATCCAGTGCCACAAAAAAGCTGCCATATATATTTTTCAAACATTCTTGAATTCTGTGTTTGGAAATACAATCATTAGATTATCAGGGCACAGTATAAATGAAGATTGTTTCTGATTTGCTTCATTCAGCAATTTTGACATTACCCATATTGTGGGTAGAAAAAAACCTGATGCATGTGTGTGTTTAGAAAACTATTTTTAAAATCAATTATGTTTAGTCTTTCTCATACAGATTGTAACAAAAAACCTGAGAGAGATGTGTGGAGCTGAAAATTATTTTCATCATATTCATATCTATATATATACACATAGAAAATCTCTATAAACTGATACAGGATGTAAATGTCCACTTGGTCATTTTTTATTTGTGTTTCTGAATTTAAAAAATATATCTTGTTCCTCTTCTCTTTCCTTTTTACCAGAAGTAGTAATGATGATAATTTCTCTGTAGCGAAAGACTGAAATATATTACTGTGAGGAATGTTGGTTTTTTCCAATGTTAATGTGCACTTAAATTAGCAACAGTTCTTTGATAACAGTTTTCACAAAGTGGTACATTGAATGTGTGTCAGGGCAAACAGAGAAACAGCAATCGGAGGGAAAAAGATCTACCCATCCAAAACCCAAAGATCTAGTGAGTCCCCTGAGCAAAGGGGCAGCATGGCATGAAATGCACCACCTTAATGTTTTAATGTTTATTTAGCAGTGACTTTGAGTCTCAGAAGGCAGCTGGTGTTACTTGTTCCCACAAAATCTCATTTTTTTCTTAACAGCATTTCTGAAAGCATGGTACCAAAAACTCTGTTCATTTTCTTTGTAGTAACTTTTTGAGTATTGCTTGTTTGGGTGGTTTTCTGGAGGAAAGGAAGAGAGTTCTTGTACAGGCTGTCCAGGAAATCAAGTTCTTCCTCTACAAAGCTACCAAATGATAATACGTTCCTGAGCTCATCGCATGAACTGCCTAGAGTCATCATAAACATACACGGAGGTTTTCCTAAGTAAATATGCCAAAGTTATAGCATTGGAAAAAATAGATGGAAGGAGTTTGAGCTTTCACTTTTTTTCTGAACACCCTTCTGTCCAAATGCTGCTGCATCGTTAGCTTCAGTTAGATTCTTGGTACACAGATACGGATAAACACAGTACTTTGGAAAGAGAGAAAAAGAAGTGCTATAAATTAGCTGATCCCTTTTTACCTGTGAAGGCAAATGTACTGGATAACTTAATTGACTTCAACAGCAGCCTGACATAGACTGGAACGATTGATTGCAAGTGTTTTGTTACACCTGGAAACAGCCTGAATTTGTTCATTAAATCCCAAAGCTACTCCATATGCTACAGCATCTCCATTCCAACAGAGAAAAAAAGCAAGGTTGAATGCACTTCACAGTATCCCTGTGATCCTACTAAGTGGGTCCTCTTTCAGCAGTTTTAGATGGAAGCAAGGCAGGAGAAAATGTGGAGAAGGAATTGTTGAATGTTACGTTTTGAGGGCTCTTCAGGTACGTGGGTAAAAGGACATGCTATGCTAATTTTGCATGTAATGTGCATCCCTGGCATGGCCAGGTGGCTTTAAAATTTTTTAAGAGATACTTTCAGTGTGAGTGTAAAACTATGCAGGGGTGCTGCAACATGAATAAAAACAGTAGGTTGTGAAAACCCCATAAAATCCTGTTCACTGTCCATAGGTACCCATGATCATGACAATGAATACACCCATGGAGCAGCTGTGAGGGGTCTGCAGAGTCCTTCAGGAAGAAATCTTGACAGAGGGTTGTGCCTTGCAAAAGCCTCTGCCAGAGTTTGGACTTGAGCAGGTTTTTCTGCCTGTGTGTGCATGATCTGTTCTGTAGTAAAACAGGTCTATGTAATAAGTGTAATATTGACAAATTCTTTACTGAAGTGAACGGTAGGTAGTTCTATACATATAGATGCTTAAAGAGATTTACAGGAAAAACTACCCACTGCCCTAATGTGAAAACAGCTCCTACAGAAATTTGTCTTGCTCTGAAGGATTCTGCAGACTCACCATACAAGGGTCTGCATATAAAACAGTTTTATTAAGCAGTAGGTGTATTGAAAACAAAGTATAGGGTTCATCAGATTTACTGTGGGAATTGGCTTTGGTACCCATATACTCTGGTGGGTTTTTCTAAATCACCCATTTAAACATGGCTAGTCTCACCATGCAGAGGAGTGCTGGGGATTGAGGACAGAGCAGGATACAACTAAATTGGGAGAGGTATGTGTGCCACAGGCTTGCACTTTCTATCATCAAAATTATCAGCAAACTTAACAGAATAAAAGCTCACAATCTGTATTCTTCCAGCATTGCCTGGCATGCACTCACCTTAGTTAAAAATCTGCTAATGGGATGGTTCTGTGATAAACCCTTATTTTTGGAGGGATAACCTATAGGCAAATTTAGGTTTGCAGCTGAACATGCCCATGTGGAACTGAAGTTTGTTTGTGTGTAGACTAGCTTGCACACATCTGTCATTTTTATATGTTTATGTTTATAAAAATAGAGAAGAAAAAAAGATCTTTACTCCTGAGGTATAACATTCTTCCCTCCAGCGCATTCTTCTAAAGTTAACATTTCATTTTAGAAGAAAATTGCACCCATTTTACAAAGCATGACAACCTGAAAGCTCACACAGTAAGAAACACTTCTTACCTTCCATAAGCTGTGAAAAGTTTTCAGATTATACTGTCATTTCAGAGCCTGCTGCCACACTGCTGAAAAGCAGCATCATTTGAAATGTATAGTAGAAGAACCAAGAATGAAAAATTCTTAACTGGTTTCCATTCTGCTCTGAATCTGATTTGAAAAAGAGAACCTTGCCATATAAAAATGAAAATGTAAAACTGGTATATCTGAACATTTTCAATCATCAGCTACCATAAAAGTGAAATAGAAACTATTTTGTTGCCTCATATGTTAGAATATAAACAGATACAAAATTTGCTGGGTAAAAGCTGAAATTTCCCACCTCTGTTCTTTGGCATCATAAGTGACAGATGAAAATTAATGCTGGTGAGCAGTAGAGTAACCTTGTTCTTACTGTGGTTGGTAGTGGAGTAGCTCCAGTTTATTCAGCTGTTCCAGCCTGTGTGATCATACATCTCTTCTCACTACAAATTAGTAGCAACATGACTTGCCTACTTCCTTCTATCCACCCCACAAAAAAAAATCTCCAACAAAGTATATGTGTTTAAAAGAGTTCAACTAATTTTTTAAACAACCAGATACACTGCAGCTAATGCCTTGAGTAAACTGATTGCCATTACAGGATCAGTTTGTGCTTTCATTGCATGATCTGCAGGACTCATGTCAAAGTACTTTCCTCCAGCCACTTAGTATTACTAAAGCAAATTCAGCCTTGACTCTGACTTCACAAGGAGTTGTAACCCAACTGAATCTGGTTGAGGTAAACTCAGGAGTGAACCTCATTTCTAAGTCAAAAGGAAGTAATATCTGTCTGTAGAAAGGATTACTGCAAATAAATTACAGTATCAGGAAGAAAAGCAAAAAACCTTACAGGAGGCTATTTATTTAATTAAAATGAATATAAATTCACTGGAAAGAACAGCAATTGGTCATGTAACTGCTGGGTCACCCCCCTTGGCTTCACATCCCTTTTCTCCTGGCTCTCCTCCAGTGTTACCAAGTTTCAGCTAATGGCTGGAGGGAGATAGATACATATTTTCCAAGCTAACATGCAAGATGACTGGTGACAATGCTTTCAAAATCATTGGCAGTTGTGTGCTACCACACTGCATTTTTCGTGGTGTTGAGTGCCAGTCCTCACCAGCACAGTGTGGGGACCTGGACAAAGTAGGTGGTTCTGTAGCATCCACGAGGTACAGCTAGGGTCTTCTGTATAATTCTTCAACTAGAAATAAGTTCCTGTTTACTTTGGAATGGTGCTGTCTCCTTTTCAAAGTAAAGAAATGGCAAAGGAGGGAAGGAGTGATTGACTAGATGAGTGTAAAGAAGTGTCTACTGCAATCAACAACAAAGTTTAGGTTTTTACTATACAGACATAAAGGGTATGTTTCCCTTCATATATTTGGCTCCTTTCCCAAAGCTTTATATCAAGCTTTTTCTCTTGTTTTTTAATTCTGAACCACTCCTGTCTTCCACTGCTGAGGAAATCACTTCACCACCTGCAAGCAGGAGGGTGTCCTTGCAGTAGCAGCAGCCCCTCTCTGCTGTCAGTGAGAGGCAGCTCGGATAGGGTGTAGTCCATCCACACATGGCACAGAGCCCAGCTCTCAGGGTTACGCTGCACAGAAAAGATAATAGTGAGAAGTTACAGCTTGTGTAGCAGCCTCAGTGCTTTCTGCTGTCTCCGCATAGAGAAGAAAAGGGCATCAAGATAACATAAGCTTTCATTAACTGTAAAGCCCAAATAGCAGCAGGAAAGCAGGTTCACTCCTGCATTTCTTCCACATAAGAAAGAATTCTGCCCTTTCCACCTCTTCCACTTTTCCTGGTGGTGGTTCAGCTCTGATTGCTGTGCATCCCTGCTTTTTCCCAGGTCCAAATGCACATTATCTTTGCAAGGTAGGGCATGTGAGGTGGCCTCTTCTGTCCTTTTTCAGGGGAGGACAGCAGTAGCTACTCATAAACCTTGCTGACTCAGGCAGCTAATTGGCAGTTCACAAAGAGTATTGCCACCAATCTTCTTTTACTGTAGGCACTGTTGCTCAACTTGCTTTTTGGCCAGCAGTGGTGTGAAGCAGCAGTAAAGCATAACCGTTTGTGACTCTTTGAAGAGAGTACTAGTTTTTTGGTGTACTAGTTTGCCATGGTTCATGCTTTAGGCTACTTTTGTGCAATTCCTGTTCTGGAGGAACGCTGTCAGGTTTTCTAGCCCCTTTGGGGAGCAAAGAGGAGAAAGTTGATTTGGTTTGGTTTTAGGATTATGTAACCTTGTGTGGGACAAACTTGTTAGTGCTTACAAAGCACTTTGAGATAAGTGGATGAGAAGCACTATGTGAAAGCTACCTCTTATTAAAATGACATGAGGCAACATCAGAAACTTGCCTTCTGGGATCCAAAGTTCTTATCAGTAAAAGAAATATGAAAATGGGGAGTTTGGGCCCTATATTTAAAAAGCTGAATTTTCCGTATACGGATAGAATGTACTGTTTGTGCCTGAACTAGTAGCCTTCATTCCTGGCTGTTGTGTGATAGCTTTAGTTTGTTTGACATCTTCTCTTTTTCAATGTTGTGAGTTTCTTACTTTCTTCTCCCTCCCCCTCCCACCCTTCCCCCAACTCTTTTTTTTCTTCTTGTGATTTAGAAGTCAAGTTCCTCCACCACAACTGGAGAGAAGATCACTAAAGTCTATGAACTAGGGAATGAGCCGGAGCGCAAGATGTGGGTAGATCGGTACCTCACGTTCATGGAGGAGAGGGGCACGCCTGTGGCCAGTCTGCCAGCTGTGGGCAAGAAGCCCCTGGACCTGTTCAGGCTCTACATCTGCGTCAAGGAGATTGGAGGTTTAGCACAGGTGAGAAGTGCTTGAAAGTGAACCTTTTGAAAAGGGGTTACGCATATTTTTTTCCAGAGTATTTCCTGCTGGTTACAGCATTACGTTTTCAGCCCTGACAACATTGTTGAAGAAAATAGTTTCAGCCTTTAATATTCATCTGGAGTTCATTCTGGCCTGCATAATTGCCCTAAAACACTGCAGTTTGAATCAAAATTGGCTATTGCTATAGACAGATGAAATTGTTCAGGGGAATCCAGTAATGCCACTAAGAGAAGAAAGAGGAAATGAAGATTGGATCAAAATTACGAGTAAGAAACATATGACAGAGCTGAAAGGAAAAGGAGATTTTTAAATCCATCCATCCTTCCCAGATAGGGATACTCCCTCTAGGACAAATAATTCATCTCTCCAGAGAAGTGGCAGATGTACTCTTGAAACACAGCCTTTTGACCCAAACCTTTCATCTCTGTCTCTGTACAGTAGTACATGGACTGTGCTTTCCCTGTATTTGGAAGATGCTTACAGGATATTTTGGGTTGCCTTACAAACATAGTGATGACAAGGAAAAGGTGAATTACTAAATTGAGATGAAGGAAAATAAAAGCAGGACAGGCTGAGAATAAAAAAGTCAGATTGGAGAGAGAAGCTTTAGTTTGTGTTCTCACCAGTTAACTGGAAGTTTTGCAAAGGAGTGTTTAGAAATTACTTGTGAGTTCTGTAAGATAGAGCAACACAGAGCAAAACTAAGAGTTTCATTGTGTAGCACCATCAAAAAGGGAACACAGGAGAAAATGGTCAGTATTTTCAGCTTTAAATTTGTTATTTGAAGTTTTCTGTCCTAGCCTGATGCTTTTACAAAGCATCTGTTGCATCTAGGGAATCACTCTGTCTAGGTGCTAGAAGGTTCTATGAAGTGCTGAGACCTGTAATTTCTGTGGTTTTAAGAACATTTGTGGATGTTCGGTGCTTTCCAATATGAGGTCTTAAACATAGGTATGTAGATAAATATGTATATGCAATGTTTAATATAAAATAGATAATATTTAAGTAGGTGTAAGTTTACCAAAATTACAAAATCTGAACTCAAAAATATGGAAAACAAACTAGGTGCTTAGGGAGCACATTTTAATAATCTGTGTTGTTAGTTCAAGAAAGAAATGTCCCACATCAATTAGTACCTTTTTCAATGCCATTTACACATCACCACGTAGGATTTGACTACTAAATTGGATCATTGGCCCCTCAAGTCCAGAGGTTCTAGCTATTCCTTTTATTAAAGGAGGGGCAGAGAAGCCAAATATACTTCACCTTGCCAGTTGTTACATGATGTATATGGGTAAGAGAGGGTAACCTGGCATTTTTAGTGATCAGGTTATGCCCCCCAGCATCATAAACATTTGATTACTTTTAGCTCAGAAAGTTTATTACAGGTAAATTGTATCATGCAGCTGCTCTGCCTCATACAGTGTGATTGTGCCCATACTATGACTCTTATCATCGAAAAATAAGCAAAATAGGGGGCAGGTGGGATTTTCTAGACAGTAATGCATGTTTGCTTATTATGGAAATTTATTTTATTCTGGAACACTCCGTGTGGATTTGCAGTGGCAGACATTACACGTTGCTAAAGAATAGATGATGTTCACTGAGACTGATTTTTGAGTTAATGTGTTCTTCAGTACCGGTAAAAATTGACAGTGAAGATAAAGGCTCCTGGTTTTGCTGGTGTGCCCACATGGATGATCACCGTGTTTATCTGTTTGAGGCTACTGAGAGGTGCAGAGCTTTGCTTATGGAGGTTTATTTAAATGTATCTGTGTGATGCTCTCCTAAAAAGCTTTTGCTTCAGTGACTGCACTTGACATCTCATGATTCTGCCCAAAGAGTGACAGGGAGTGGAGCTGTACAGCCGCAGTGCATATTCTCTGGCTCAATAGTTGCAGTTGATGGGGTCCCAACATGAACAGGCCAGCTGTTGGCAGTCTTCTTTTAAATGCCAGTATACTGGGCATTTAGGCATGAATGTTTCTGTTTGCATTATGCAATGTGTTCATTATGCACCACTGTAGGCACGAAGGGCTGTGTAACTGGATTTTAAGCCTCAACAGGGGCAGTTATGAAAACCTCGTCTCCTCTAAGTCCTGGGTTCTTGCAGGATGTACCAGAGAAATAAAAACACTTCACATAGCCGTGCCGACCTGTTTGCTATTAACGCTGTCCCCAGAAGATCTTTGCTGACTGGCAGCAGTTATGGTGTAATTAAACACTGAGAGAAACATAAGAAATGTTGCCTTTGCTGGCACATAGGCTTCAAAACAGTATGGCTAATGATAACCTTTGTAGCTATACAAGTTAAGTTGGAGTCATTAAAATCTTTGATCTCATAGCAAATAGAAGTCATCATGGGGTGCAAGAAACAGGATTCTTCCCGAACAAAAGCTGAGATGCTCAGAGATTATTTCACTGCTGCATCCTCTCCTTGGATCATACCTAGTGATTGCACAAGTGGTTGAATGAACTCCAGGGCATCAGGTATTACAGCAAAAAAACTGGCTGCTATGAGTAGGACAGCTGAGTGAGCCAGTGGCATCATCCAGGATGACAGATGAACGTCATTGTTATTACAGTGTTTGAGGAACTTATGAACAGTGTCTTTCAGTATTCTCAGCCTTACACTGCAAACAAGACTTGCAGCAGAGTTGTGCAGTCAGCACTGTAATACAGAGTATTGCTGAACTAGCCCAGTGTGTTTGAAGTCTGCCTTAATTAATTAAGGGGCCTTGCGTCACTGTCTCTCATCTAGCCAGAGGATCATTGATCTGTCCCTGCAAGACGCCCTGAAGTGAAGGGACTTGAACCAGGAATTAAAGGCGGAACTGTCTGACAGCTGGTGGCTATTTGGGAGAAAAATTTCTTTTTCCTATCAATGCTCAAACACTTAAATTGCCGAATAATGCTGCTATTGCTTTCTAAAGTAGTTTTTAGAAGCTGCTTTTTAATTAGAATGGGGTGGGTGTGGGTGGGTATGTGAGAGAGGCAGAATGAGTGTGCATATGCCTAGAGATGGATTGCTAGCATAGGCCCAGAAGAGTGCAAAGCATTTAAAAGATGCACCATGCAGAAGACTCTCCACAAGCAAAGCTTTTTATGTAGCTATCAGCAGGTTCCTTAATGGTTTTATAACTGTAAATGCTGTCTGTGCATTACTGTGTGTGGGAGTAATGGGCATAAGTTAAAAGAGGAAAATAAAAAAAAGCAAACCCAAGACATTAAGTGCTGGGGTTCTTTTCGGTTCCCCCCCCCCCTTTTTTTTTTTTTTTTATGGTAAATGCTGTCTGTGCATTACTGTGTGTGGGAGTAATGGGCATAAGTTAAAAGAGGAAAATAAAAAAAAGCAAACCCAAGACATTAAGTGCTGGGGTTCTTTTCGGTTCCCCCCCCCCCTTTTTTTTTTTGTCTCATGAACAAAACACTTTGCTGCCAACCAGTGATTCTGCCATTTATTTTGTTAGGTTAATAAAAACAAGAAGTGGCGTGAGCTGGCAACCACCTTGAACGTTGGCACTTCGAGCAGCGCAGCCAGCTCCCTGAAAAAACAATACATTCAGTACCTGTTTGCCTTCGAGTGCAAGATTGAGCGAGGGGAGGAGCCCCCTCCAGAAGTCTTCAGCACTGGAGACACTAAGAAACAACCTAAGATTCAGCCGCCATCTCCTGGTAAGTCAAAAAAACTGCAGCCTCTTACACAACCATTTTTTGAATGCAGAAGATAGTGGGTTGCAGCTTATATATTTAGAAGCATGTCTTGCTGCTGCTGGACAAACGGCAAAGATAGATGTGTTGTAGGCGTCTTGTTTTCAAACTTGGAGTTAGCTCCTCAGCCAAGTCTCATTGAAGTCTGGGGGCCACCCACAGTCAGGTGGCCAGTTTGTCATTGCCCACTCCTAACATACAGAGACAGGTGTGCCAGCATAACCCTTGGTATTTGGAGTTTTGTTGGCACAGTAAAAAGAAGAGTGTTCTGTGCAGATGTGCTTGTGCTGAAAGATCAGATAGTGGTACTTGGGCTTTCCTTCCTGTGAATGAAGCTGCATTTTCAACACAACTATTGGTCAGTGAAGCTTCAGTTGGAGTCAGGATGGCAGATGCTGGACTGATCAGTGGGTCTTAGGTGGTTGCTCTCATACAGCTCATGTTGAATTTGTGAGAGTGTGGTGTATCCCCACTGCCAGACCTTGTGGTTTGGAGGCAGGCTCTCTGTTCCTTTGTTGCTAATCCTGTATATCAGATAAGTTGCTAGCATCACTGTCTTTATCTTCTCGTCTGAGAAGCTGGAACCGGAAATGCTTGATTTTGGCTGTTCTTTTTGCATATACAGTGAGGTGTTCTTTCTGAATTCAGCTTAAGACTCTCAGGGTCTCAAAGACTCTCAAAGTCATGGGCAATGTTGAAGGCAGGAAAATTCTTCAGTCATAACATTCTAAGTACATTGGAAAAGGTGTAGTAATATTAGTTCTAGACTACCCACAGAAGAGAAAATATTTCCTTTGATTTGCTGGCTATTAGGCTTTTCTGACCAACAAAATAATTTTGATAATATCAGTAATTTCACAATTACTGTCAGGCAGGCCACCTTCTTCTATTGCTAAGAGAATATAATTCCGGGAACGTTTACAGCAGTTTCCTGCATTTCCAGGCAGTTTACAGGCTGCATGGCTTCAGTTTGAGAATTCTTGTTGTGGATACCAAAAATTGCAAGGGTGTTAACCCTTGTTAACATCTGCAGTTGTTAGGTACCTCAGTAGTGCTTATTTAATAGAGAAGATACCTAGGTTACTTAGCAAGGCAAGTTTAGAAGATGGGGCACTACAATTAAAGTCTGTATTATAAATGTTTATCTGTATGAAATGGGCATAGAGTGTCTTGAATGGGCACCACTACACTACTACTACTTTTTGCTTCTGGCAAAAAATACATGATGCTGGATGTATCTGTCACCTCCTGAGAAGGCTGGTAAAGGGAGATGAAACTATTAGACTTGTTAAGGAGAGTGAAGAGGAAATTAATCTGTTTCTAAAACTAACAGCAGTACTAAAAATGAAAGAGCATTTTGTTTACTT
Source organism: Chaetura pelagica (assembly GCF_000747805.2). Classification (NCBI taxonomy): domain Eukaryota; kingdom Metazoa; phylum Chordata; class Aves; order Apodiformes; family Apodidae; genus Chaetura; species Chaetura pelagica. The sequence goes on along the minus strand of NW_009953187.1, from coordinate 261,005 downwards.
CTTTCCTCTTTACCCCTCTCCTTCCAACACTGCTCTCAGTATTTGGTTCAAGGATGATCACTGTAAATTGGCTGTATTTTGAGATGAAGAATTACTATTTAAATACATAAATCTGAAACAAAGGAATAGAAATGTCAGGCTTAGCACTTTCAGAGGGTCCTTTTGCATCATGAGACTACAGATGAAAATGGCAAAGTCCACATTTAAATGTATCATAACATTCAATCAAGCTGTCTATGAGGAGAACTGAAACTATTTTCCTACAATAAAAACACAGCAGGACATAGAGACTGGAAGAGGGGGAGGCAAGCAAAGATCTCAAGGTTTGTTTTGTTGGTGAGAACAGAGCTCGTGTCACTGAATGGGCTGCACTTCTGTACGGAGAAAGGCTTTCCCAGTGTGTATCAGCTTTAGTGCATGAAATCCTGCTGAGGTATAGATGCTGCAGAGAGTACAAGCCTGTTGTCTTTAATAGTCAGCTTTTTTTTCTTTCTCCACTTTCTCTAGCATATACCAACATTAACCTATTAACTGCACAAAAGAAGTAGAGTTGACGATGTACGTTAGATAATCGGTTAGTCTTTGGCATTCAGAGGGAACAGGAGCCCAATAAAAGAAGCAGTAACCTCCAAATGTTCTTGCTTTAACCATTAGCCTCTGTTGTGCTCTCATGTCAGTGTAGGCAGAGCCCCTCCAAAGCCAAATCCATTTTCAGAGAACTAGTTACAGTATTAAGGCTGAAGTTAATTCTCATAAAAAGCCAGGAGGACTTGTCTTAGAGGGGAGGGTGTTGTATGCTAACTCTAACCAGTTGATGCTATGAAATCAGGGTCATGAGAGCTTAAAAATCAGCTCATCTTCATAAAACTTTTAAAAATAACTTGCACATAAAAATATATAGGGAATATATATAAGAATATCTAGGGATTGGCAGCCTTCTTGTTACAGAGAAAAATTCAGTTCCTGTGTAGATGTAGCTCCCGGGTGAACGTTATGTAAGGTGGGAAGCACAGTGACATGCAGTTCAGAGCAAATCACTTAATGCAGATGTCCCACATCCAGGGGGTAATTACATAATTGTCTCATAGATGACTTGTAGAATTCAACCAGTGAAGGAAAGCAAGGAGACACAGTGCAACAGCCACAGAGAGGAGATTCCCACAGAAGAACCTGGCCAGGGAAAGGATGTGATGTCTTAACTCAAATCTAGGGGACTGCAAGGCAGTGTTCTGGGTCCAAGTGTTAGTCTATTTGCTTGTAGCACTGCATCATACCACTGTCAGACCCACTTCTGTACTTTCATAAAACTCCCAGGGAGAAGTCAGGGCCTGAAGTAGTGTGACTTGCAGTGCTCTGAGGCTGTGCAAGTTTGAGACACAGCTGTGGTAGGTAGGCTGAGGCCTTTGTTGCACAGCTTGAATCTGTCTGGGTCAGGTAATACTGTGAGCAGTGAAGACCAGCAGCAGATGTCAGACTAGCTATTAGAGGACCCTCGTTGGCCTCGTGTCCTGGTTGTTGGGTCCATGCCATGGTCCTTGCCAACCGCTGACTGCACTTTTGCTGCATAGGAAATTTGAAGTCTCCATAAGCATCCTTTTAGGTTTCCAGTGCTTTCCAGAAGTGAGTGCAAAAACAAAATGCTCTTCTTGTCCTGAGTGTTTGCTAGTTTTGACCAAAATATGAACAAATTATGTGGTGAGCTATAAAACTGAAAATAATTCTGGGGGCCATTAGGCTAAGCACTGGTGGGTGCTGGAGAACAAATTTCAGAAGGGCATCAGCACAAAAGAGGTTTTTTCCATTACTCTACTCAGGCATTGTAAATTCTTAGCTGCAGTATGTGATTATGTGTGCATGACTCCCAAAATTACAGACTGAGCATTTATCGTTTACTGAATGAACAGGATGGCCACAGTGGTACAGCCCGGGACGCTCCTAAGTAACACTCAGCAGCTGGCCCTGATGTCAACAGAGATTTCAAGACAGCAAACCTGGAAAACTGTGTGCCTGTGTTGGAAGGCAGGAGCTTGCCAAGAGTGTTCCCTGCGTTTCCTTGGCAGCAGAGAAACAAGCCTTGGGGAGGGGGATGGCAGGGGGGACGCCCGACACGACGCAGCCATTCAGGGAGTGTAACCAAACCCATCCGTCTCTGCCTGACTGAAGTGCTATTATTAGCAGGCAGGTGATGTCATGGAGCGTGTGGTGAGGCCAGCCAGGGAATCCCCACAGAAGATGGATGGGCAAGGGGTTGGGAGGGGTGGATGGGAAGACAGACAGAAGTGCTCCCATGCTTGCACCCACACCCGCCTGGGGGGCCCTGCCGCAGCCCCCAGCCCAGCCTCACTGGGGCACTGGGTTTGTGCTGTGTAAATTATCTTCCCAGCGTGGCAGCTGGCTGTTCATTCTGAAGTATGGGAATGTACTTAACCTTCAGTAACCTTTCCATTGTTTACTTTAGAGTATACATTTGTAGCTTCTGGCAAAAGGTAGGGATATCCTAGAGAGCATGTCAGGCCTCATATTAATGGAGTTTCAAGAGGTTTCGTTCTTCCTTCCTTTTTTTCTTTTTTTTTTTAAAGGTAAAAAAATCCTGGCAAGAGAAACTTTTTCTTTTTCTTTTTTTTTTTTAACTGTGTATTTCTGTTCTGGTAAATATCAGGTCTTTCATACAAGCCATGCAGGCTTTGCAAGGCAAAAGCCATGCCAGTGCTATAATTCTGTCCTGCCCAGAATAACGCATAGCATTGACTGAGCTATGGAAAGGTTTGTAGGACCTCAGCTTCTCATTGCAAAGATGTTAATTTTATTTCATTTTGGATGGACTTTCTCTTGTTAAAAGCATATTCTTACACAGCTGTTATGACACTTGAAAGATGAGTGTTGCTTAGATGTGAATGTGAGATGAAGAATTCAGTAGCTGTGTACACATAGGTTTTTTTCCTGGACATCCCCAAGTCAGCTGCAGGATCATTTAAGCAAAGATTACCTCTTCTGAAACAACATCATTGTTTGTCTTCCTTCTTAGTTCTCTGTTGTAATACTGAAGCTTATGAAGCACTTTAAAAGGATATGGGTTCTATTTCAGGGTGTCCACAATCAAAATTAAACATCTATCATAGATTAAAAAATTCAGAGAGATGCTTAGCAAACGTAAAATTTAAGGTGAAACACAGAAAAGAAATACAGTACTTTCTTATAGAGAAGAGGGTTGTTTTCATACTCTTGAACTAGAAAACATTGTTAATAGCAATGTGTGTAAAATGTATGTGTGAGAGAACATAACTGGCTTGCATTTGATGTATGTGCATGCAGGCACCCGAGTGCACATGCTATATCCAAAAAACTGTTTGAAGTATGCAAAGTGAAGTGTTTTCAAAAGTTAGGAAATGCCAAAAATTAGATATAATCTTTGTAACCTTAATTAAGTTTCCTTGCACATAGACAATTCGATACACTCTTCATTATGCAGTCACATCGAAATTTTTTCTCCAAATTGTCTGTGTCATTCAGTGCATGGAATAAACAGTGCTCAGTGATTGAGGAGCTATTCAATATTTTGTTTTATCCTCACTTTTCAGTACACAGCCCTTGTGCCACAGTTTTCAACCAGACTCAGAGCATTAGAAATTTACTCCTTACTTTTTCTTCTTTTCACTACAACTGTATTTGAGGACTTTAAAAAGCCTTTGCAATACCCATTTGAGAAGGAGAACAGTATGACTCCCATTCTACAGAAGATGAACTGGGATACCAGAAAATTTACAACATGAGCATCCACTAATTCTGGATACCAGTTTTCCGTGTTTTTCCTTGTATAGCTCTTTATATGATCTCATCTGTTGCCCTACATGTTCTACACAGCTGGAAAACAGCATTTCTAAAGAGACTCAGAAAAGGAACATGCATCTAAGAACCTCTTGTGCAAAATTTAATGTCACTCATGTGCCCAGTATTGAACTCTTTGTCTCTTTATCCAGCTACTTACAGTTCTTTCCCTGTATTTCAGCTCTCATTAGGTACATTTTCAGGGCTTTCTTGGTGTTGTTTGTTGTGTAGTGCCCCATCCATGCAGCTTCAGACTTCTCAAAGTCTAATTTGATCTCAGTAGCATTTGTATCTCCTTTCCAGGTTCTCAATCCCCTTATAATTCTGCTCCTTTTCTGCTGATGGTCAGAAATCCTATTACCCTGCCTTTGCTTACCAACCTCCTGTTGTAGAGAGCAGAGTGCAGGGTGGCTTCCTGGCTATAGGTTCTCATGCTCAGCTCTACATTCAAGACTGCCCAGATTAACCTAGGAGCTGAATTACAGTGAGAGTCCTGCTCACCCCCAGCCTGAAATAAATGCATAAAGGTTCTTCAGAGAATCAAGCAGTGAATATATAGCAAGCTAATAATCTCTACATCTAAACAGGTATTTTTCACAAATTTATTTAACCAAATCAGAGTAAACTCTGGAACAGCAGAGTGCTTTCCCTGTCACAGGTACATCCGCGACATTACCACCAAATCTCTTCTCCAGACAATGAAGGGACCACTGGTGCTGTGTGTGGAAAAGGTGATCAAAATACATCCTTGGCTTGCAAAACTCACAGAAACATACTTCTCTTTTGGGGACGAGGCAGGCCATATATTTTTGAAGGCATATTCTTAGAAAAAGCTGTCTAGTTACAGCTGAAAATTTCTGAAACAAAATTAGCTGGAGGGGAGCATCCATCAGGATGACTTTCTGGTGATTGGCTGAAGCTTTGCAAAAGTACTGAAAATTACATTCTATGAGAGAAAGTTGAGTTTCTTAAAAAATTGTACCTGCAGTACCAACAGGAACTATTAAGAGTACATACCTTATTCTTCCTCAAGGAATGTGCTATTTGCACAGCTATCGATGCTGTTACTAAAATAAAGATGAACTCTTCAGCAGCCTGTGAGTGTATGACATAGAAATAATTGGTCTTATGGTTGCTTTTTGGTCATATCCACACCTTAATCCAGAAGGTTAAACACTTGCAGTCCCTAATTCTGTAGAAGTGTAGAGGACGAGAGGTAATGGTTTTAAGCTGAAAGAAGAGAGATTTACGTTAGAGATCAGGCATAACTTCTTCAGTATAAGGGTGGTGAGACACTGGAACAGGCTGCCCAGAGATGTGGGGGGTCCATCTCCCAACATGTGGAGATGTTCAAGGGCAGGTTGGATGGGGCTCTGAGCAGCCTGTTCTAGTGGAAGGTGTCCCTGCCCGTGCAGGGGAGTTGGATACTTGATGATCTTTAAGATCTTGAGATCTTCCAACTCAAAAAGTTCTGTGATTCTGTGTCCCTGACCCAGTAGGGGTCAAGAGATAAATGTATCAACAAAGCAGTACCAGAAATTTTGCACTTCTCATGACACCATTTGCCTTTCATTTTTTTTCAGCTGTTTATAACCAGTCATTTAGAAAGAGGCAGGGGGAAAATAACCAACCCTGTAATCACCACTGACCAGACAGAAATTTGACTTGTAGCTTCTCAGGTGGATGTCTTCTTTTTGCTTTTAAACCTTTTCTTACCTGAGAAGATTCTATAAAACAGTGTTAATCATAAGAAAGATTCTGTATTAGTGCAGCCCATTAATACAGAAAAAAATATTTTACCTGGTTTCTTTAGGTTTACTTTAGATCTTCAGATAGGAATTTTAATTTCTTGTTCAGGTAGGATAGGGAAGAATTTAATTGCTGTTTAATAGCCCACCATAAGACAAATATTCAGGGTTAGGCAATACCATATTTTACACTAAGTACATGGGTAGAGTAAGGTATTTACTTACATGGTTCTAATATAACAAGATGATATGGGACAATGTGTGGCTTAACTCAGAAATTTTTTCAGGCTTCTTAGAAGTAATCTAGAATTGTGTTTAAAACTCAAAGGCAGGAGAATGATCCTGGCTCACTCAGGGGTCATATATACAAAGGGCTCATTTTATGTGAACATGATGATCTTTTTATTATCATATGGATTTGTTTTATTATAGCTTTCATTCAACTGTAGCTTTAGTTGCTGCAAATGTTGTTACTGCATTAATGCAATCAGAGAGCTTTTCTTAAACTTTCTTTGACCCTCATTACTGTATGAGCATAAACTAAACATGGCTCAGAAAGCTGAAGACAAGAACAATGTGGTCTACACAATGTGGATTTTACATATGCACTTGCTACTGAGACTGATTTCCAGATAGTGGAATATGTGTTATAGATATAAATGAAACACATATAAAAAAGGTGTTCTTCAGTTAAAAACAAGCTCTGCCTGTCAAGATGATGAGTGTTCTAGGATTCTGAGTCAATTATAAACTACTTTCTCTTGCACATTCAGAAGAAAAGCCCATATGCTTGTTCCAATTTCCTCTCTAACAGTAATTTATAAAGCTTTGTTAATTGGTCATTGAATGTACATAGTCAAGCACTTTAAAATGCTTACATGACAGTTCATAAAAAAGGAGGACCTCTCAAACCAGAGCCATGTCTTTCTAAATCAGAAAACTACTGTCAGATCTGTGGGGTGGGGGATGTGTCTCCTCAGTAGTCATAGGAAAATAGTAACTTCAATGTCTACTTCAAAGAGTGATCTGAATGCATTTTATAGTTAGTTTCTATCATGTACTCATTTAATGCCCTTAGTACTGCTCAGTCTCATCAGACTAGAACATTACACACCTTTCTATGCTCATTGTCCTATCAGGAATGTAGCTCTTTACCATGGTTAAGAAGGAGAGTAGTGCAGGTGCTCTATTGCTTTCTGAGATCTCAACAGAGAAGTTGTTGCAGATTAAATGGATGCTTTGCAGGATTGACCTGGTCATGTTACATACACTCTACAGTGATCAACATTTCTACTTTTACGATTTTATTAGGAGTATTAGCTACAGCCTCCTGTTCAAATTCTGCTTTCACTGATCGCTTTGTTCTTAACCCAGATTGCCTTTTGCATTTCTTAAATACAGTATTTTGCCATGATGTCTCAAAGGTGGCATAAGGTTGCAGTGGGCCACTAGCCATTTGCCATGTTACCTGCCTTTTAGTGGTAAATGAAATTATGAGTTTATATTAATACAGCAGTTTAAATTTGTGATGAAAAGCTTCTGGCTGAAATTTGCCTTCTAAATGAATGTGTTGTGATAGTGATTATATAAAGAAGCTGTGCCAAAGAACAACCTTCATTTACTCTGTTGTAAACTATAGACAATTAACTTTGTATTTCTGACCTCCTATGTAAATGATCCTTCATCTAGATAATTTCTATTCATGTTGCTTCAGGCAGCAGATTAAATTCATGGTTCTGAGAAAGATTATGGCTATTACTGCACAGCGTATCCTGATCTCAGAAGATTTGAGGGAAGTTAGGAAGGACTGAGATGCATGGTATAAGCAAGCTTCTGGGGGAAAGAACCAGTTTCTTTCCTTGATGATAATTATTTCCACAGGAATTTGGCTGCTACCGTATAATATTTCCTTTTTCTTTCATTTCCCAGCTAATTCTGGTTCCTTGCAAGGCCCACAGACTCCACAGTCTACTGGTAGTAATTCCATGACAGAAGTGCCAGGCGATTTGAAGCCCCCAACACCAGCATCAACACCTCATGGACAGATGACACCTATGCAGGGTGGCAGGTATGAAAAAGACTTGGCTTAACTTTTTGTTCTGCAGTAATTTATGCCAGTCTTTCCCAACAGCTCAGGCACTCATCTAATTCTGTGGTGAACCACTCAGAGCCTTAAAACTGGCAGAAAATTACTTCTTTTTGGAGAGGAGAGAGGGAAAGGGAAGAAGGAGTAGGATCTGCATTAGCTTTCTAAACACCAGAGAAGGATCAGAAAAGCATCAGTGCAAAGGGGGACGTGAATATGTGAAGAGTGGGGAGGAAGGTGGAACTCAGCAGCACCAACTTAGAACCACAGCCTTCCTTTCCTTGCTTGCCCTGTCCTCCTCTGGTATACAGATCCAGGCATCCATGCTCAGGAAGGAGGAATTCAAACTAATGGATTATAGAGAAAAATTGGCGAGGTGAGCAGGGAACAGGAAAGTAAAGGAGCTTGTTTACAGTCACTTCCAAGCATTATAGAAGTATGGATCCAGAGTGCTTTTCTAATGAATACAGTGGGGTAGAAATCTGTGGGTTTAAGGTGTTACTTAAATTCAAATTACGAAAAGTGTATATAATAACAGTGGTTAAGTGAGATAGCAGAGGATTCAGCTGGATGAACCAAGAGATCCCTTTCAGTTCTTTGTCCTGTAAATCACACACCAGCTCAATCTGAAGTGAAGCCTTCTCAGCATTCATTAAGGCTTGTTACCCTACAGAAGTCCAGCAAAAATGGTTCTTGTTGACTTCAGCAGAAACATTATGAACTATGTGCAGAGTCACTTCAAAGTAAACATACCTTTTTTTCTGCAACTATGATACTGAAGAAAAAAGACCAAGAACCTTTTCTAATAACATGTAATTCAGATTGAGGTTTCTTCCCCTAGGTAAAAAAAAATTCTTTTGCATTAAGAGTATATTTGATCATTATCAGGGAAACTCCATTTTTCAAGCCAAATATTTAAGGTCTTGAGAATAAAGCTGGCTGCAACCATAAAGGCTAGTGCCTCTTCCTAACAGTAAATGGTATTTAGGAGGTAAATCAAGTGTTGCTGTTTAGTCTTTCCTCTAGTAGGAGAGCAATGGGAGCTTGGTAAATTTGAAAGGTAATAAATATGAAACTGATAAAAAGTGATACTGTTTTGACACAGCATATGATTAACCTGTGGAATTCAGTGCCTTGAGGTAGTGAGGCAAACAGCTTATTGAAATTTCAGAAGGGTTTAAGACTTTTATATGAATAATAGGAACATGCACAGTTGTATTGGATTAAAAACGCTGATCATCAGGGTAAGTAGCCAGATCGGGAAAAAGTGTAGATTTCTTTAATGATTGTTCATTGTGAAAGGTTTTTGCAACTTCCTCAGACGTATCCTGCACTGCCACAGCATCATGGGCTAGGTGTGGTATAGTCCAGTCTGTTTTTAGAATTCTTATCAGTACATGATGATGTTAATGCCTCCTTTTTCTCATCTGCCAGAAACAGCGCGGTCAGTGTGCACGATCCCTTCTCTGACGTGAGTGATTCAGCATTCCCGAAGCGAAACTCCATGACGCCAAATGCACCATACCAGCAGGGAATAAACATGCCAGACATGATGGGAAGGATGCCATATGAGCCAAATAAAGATCCTTTTGGTGGAATGAGAAAAGGTATTTTCTTTGTGGGAGCTTAAATGTTCTTTCCTACATTCATGTACTCAAGACTCTCTGTTGGTCAGAATGAGCCTTTTTGATTTGCTGATTTTGCCATTGGTAAAATGGTATCCTTGTAGCAAAAGGAGAGGTGCAGTGCAATTGTGTTGCATTCTGGTCGTCATATTTTCCCCTCTTAGGGTTACACTGTTTATTTTAGACTTAACAGAGTCCTAAAAATTGCTTGTAGAAATACATTTCAGGAAACGGCATAAATTCAGATGGTTAGATTTTCTGCAGTGCTGTTGAAGGTCGTTAGCTACTCTTCAAATCAGATGCTGGGCTTCAGTGCTAGAATGTGAAGTGGTGAAGCAGCATGCCTGGTAGTAGGGCTGAACTGAGAATTCACTGTGCAGAACTGAACAAGTTTCCTAATGCTCTCTGTCTCAGTTTACATATTTTTCAGAATAGGAAAGCTACTTTTTTTCTCACTTGGACAGTCCCTGCCAAAAAGTGATAAACACAGTCAAAGTCTGTATATTTTTAGAAAGCAAAAATCAAAATTAATGTCAAACTTGACTTTTGTCCTTTTGAGCACTTAACCTACAGATGGTTTTGTGGATATTTGTAAAATGTGCTTAAAAATTAATGTCTTGCATGCCTTGTATATAGGAAAGTGGGAGGAAAGAACAAAAGCAGGGCTCACAGTGGCTGCGAAGAGAAGAGTAGATGGAGGTAATGAAATTAAGAAAGTGGAAACTGAAAGTGAGCAAAAGGGAAAAATAGGAAGAAGAGGTCCAGAAATCAGGGGAAAAAAGATATGTGGTGAAGTGCAGAAATGCTTTAAAAGAGATAATCTGATGTGACTTAAAAAACCTTTAAATGCCTTTGTTTGGACTATGGACACAGTTGGAGGAAGGAAAAACCCTCTCTGCCTTAGATTCACTTTAGGTTTTATACCCATGTGAGA
>NW_009953187.1:230202-250350 GCF_000747805.2 Chaetura pelagica | reverse complement strand
GCTGAAACAGAAATGCTTCCTTTCAGTATTTACTGTAAGGGGCTAATGGATGGATTTATCTTCCTCCACTTACTTGAGGATTTGTATCCAGTCATAGTGGTCAATGTGCCTTTTCTTGGATCTGTAGAATGTGCCCATCCTGCTTGAGAAGTTACATTAGGATACAGATCCCCTCCCTAACCAATTGATGATATACATGTGTGTATGAGGGTTTTATGGGAAAAAGAAGAGCCTGATTTTGGCAGGTTTGTAATGTAAATTATGAGATGTTCTTTCATCTGATTTGTAAGGTTTATGCTTGTGTTCATTTTTAGCATTGTTTAAGAGTGAGTTCATCTTCAGCTATGAAGGCCTGGTGCTTGAGGAGCTCAGTTCCATAGGATGAGATTACTTTCCTTGCTTGCATCTCGTCAACATTATAACTATTATCTTGGTAGTGGTGCTGCTTCATGTGATTTTATCAGACCTGGAGAGCTTGTCAGACACCAGCTAATTCTCCTTGGCAGTGCTAGGGATCTGAACATTATTTAAAAATACCTCTTTTAATAGAAAGATATCTTTAAACACCCAGACTAATATATTTAATTTCCCTTACTGTTGCAGTGCCTGGAAGCAATGAGCCTTTCATGGCTCCTGGACAAATGCCTAACAGTGGAATACAAGATATGTATAACCAGAGTCCATCTGGAGCAATGTCCAACATGAGCATGAGCCAGCGACAGCAGTTCTCTTATGGAAGTGGCTATGACAGGAGGTGAGTCAATCTTAAGGAAAAAGCAAAGGTTGTTAGTGAAAATGATCCTCTCTTTCCCCTTCTCATTTTCCCAGTGCACCTTGCAGAGAACATTGCAGCCTGCCTTTCCTATAGCATCTTACTAAATGACTGGGATTCAAACGACTGGTAATGACTGGAATCTAGCTGTTCATGAAAATTAATAAGGAGGAATTGTCACACCTCACTCAGTCTGCAGCAAATCAGCACATGGGCATGTTTGACAGTTGCCTTCAACTGGTAGCTGGGCTGGGCTGTGATGGTGTAAAGTAGCACTTTAGTTAGTTTTCTGGCTATGTTTTCACTTAAGTAGTTGTTGATGGGCTTTTTATGAGAAACAAAATGCACAGCCTAAATATGTCTGGTTTGTGGTCTGTTAGCCTTTGGAGAGTCTGGAGTCTGTTGTCTGAGCTGTAGGGACACCAGTCTTGCATTGTGATCATCAGGACCCTCATAAGTTTGTCTTTCAGTGAAGTACACAAAATAAATTTGGAAAGGCTTTGGGGGGAAAAAAAAACCTAAATCATTAAAATCATTAATGTCTAAGCATTGGCATAGCAAGCAGAATGTTTTGGGAATGTTTGGATTATATTAAGTGTTATGGTAGTTTGCAGCTCTGGCTGTATTCCTGCTCTCAGTTTCCTTAGGCTGTGTACTTCAGCTTTGCTTTTGTTTCCTGGTAGTGGCTGATGTGGTGCAGTGTGGGTCTTCTAAGTGTAACGTTGGAGTAGCTTTCAGTCAGTAGTTTGAAGCAGTAGATGTGTAGAGTAACACAAGTGTAATAATGTTCAACAGGCCACATTTTTTGGGGAGACAGGCTGAGTAAGGGTTCCGTGCAAGGTGATAAGTCAAGAGAGTGTTTTCTTTGAAGGGGTGTGGTTTGTTTGGTTCACTTTGTTGGCAGTTTTGGAGAGTAAGCACTTTTTATGGAATGAGGTTTCCTTTGTCATTTTTTAGGTCAGATCATGGGCTGGGTCCTGAAGGCAGTATGGGACCACCTGGTCAAAGTAACATGGTGCCTTCAAACAGTGACCCAAGCATGCACTCTCCTAATTATTACCCTGGCCAGCAAAGGTGAACACTGATTTCTCTGTTTATAATATCTGCAATAACCAGGTAGTGAGTGCTAGCAGCCTCTGGGAGAGCACTGAGACAGAATATGTAACCTCTTGGTGTCTGTTGTTGTCTGTTCTTATTTAGGCTTTTACAGTTTGTTCAGTTTTTTGGGAGGGGATGGAGGCTTGAGTGAGTCAGTTGACTTTCTGTAGCCTCAGAATCAGCAGTGTTAAAAAGGAGTTTGCATCCCACCTTGTGTATCTTCCTGCCAACAAGGGACTGAACGTATTTGATAGGCCCAAGTTCTCCCCAGCAGCTTTAAATTACATCAGTTCTGAAGCTTCCACAACTTCACCTGGCTTGTGGTTATCCTATGGCTAGCAATCGAGCATTTAGGAAGTGTTCCCTTATGTGTAACATACATAAACCTCTGCTCAGTTTTGTTCTATTGCATGTACTGTCTTGGACATCTGTAGACCATTCCCATCAGTTACATTGTTCTTTTAAATCGCAGTAGGTAATTTCTCTCCATCCACCTCATAATTTTAGAAGACACTGAACAGCTGTTGCTTTCACTCCAGTCAGCTCTCAAAAACTGTGAATTTTGTATGCGTTTGGAAAAATAAGATCCTATTAGTTCTTTTAATATGTCAGGCTCTCCAGATCTCTGTTTCTCTGCCTCTCCCTGATATATTACTTCCATAACTATAATACAATTGTAGATAAGGTCTCACTGGTAGTGTGCAGAGAGGAATTATGACATACTGGTCTGCAATACAGTGTTATTTGTAATACTTTCCAAGTACTTCATTTGAGCAACCTAAATTTCATTCAGATGTTCTAAAAATATTTCAGTTGCACTATAGTGCTCCACAGAGGTCTTGGAGGCCACAGGTAAGTTTCCAAGTGCAACTCAACTCTACCTCTTATATGTATGCTTCACTGTGTAGCTTGAATTAAACACCAGAGGAACATTAGCAGAATTATCACTCATGTTTTTACTCAATAAGATGTATTTAAAAGTTACATACTGTAATGAAATGTGTACTGTCTTTCATCATAAGACTAAAATTATTATTTCAATTTAAATCAACAGTTAAGTATTTATTATATTCTTAAATAATCCAGAAAGTAGCTTGCTTGGAGACTGACTGATTAAAACACAAGAATTGTGACTTGCAACCTTTGAGCTGTACAAGAGGTACTTTTTAACCTAAGACAGGTTCCCAGTGGCTGCAGCTGCCTTTCTTACCTCTTGACTGGCCATACCTTGTTTGCATTCCCAACTGCTACCTGCAAGTCTCTTTGTTGCCTCTTCACTGCTTCTCCTTTCTTCTGCTTTATTTCCTTCCTTCCACTACCAGCTCCTGCAGAGCTTACTACATAAGGCTTGGGAGCAGACCACACTCTTCACCTTGTTTCCATATGGCAAATATCTTCAAGGGGCAAGATCTTCAGAGTGCTTTGCTAATCCCAGTGGCCTCAAAATTCCAGCAGCTCTAAGTGTTGATTTTAATGCTTCATTTTAGGCATGAGCCTTATGGGCAGCAGTATCCAGGACAAGGACCTCCCTCAGGACAGCCACCATATGGAGGACATCAGCCTGGAATGTATCCACAGCAGCAGGTAGGAGAGGGGAAAATAGTTGTATTCATAACATTTGTTTAATAAATCTCACCCCAAAATTCTGTATACATTCAAAAATTTGTATATACAATATATGTCTTTTGGCGCAGAGAAGCACTGTAGCTCTGGTCAAAATCACAGGTCATATGGATAAGCAGTGTATATGCAGCTATAGGAAAATGTGTTTGTTACACTGGAAGAGTGTAAATTTTAACAGATGTTCTGTGGCTTTGGATGTGTATCAAGTGACTGTCCCAAGTTACTAACCAGCAGATTGGGAAAGTATAATTCATAGACCAGTAAAATGATGCTGCCTTACTCCAGAAACAAATAGGAAAGCCTTGTGGCTGACAGGTAGAAGGGCCTTAACTTAATGTCCTGCAACCAAGTTGAACCCGAAAAAGCTGTAACAAAGTAAAACATGCAGCACTCTCAATTATTTACTGTGCTGTGCTGGCTCATATGAAATATCTGTCTTTCATATAGGTCCCGTGGCACATTCCCAAGTTATCTCTAGTAATAACATGGTAGAAATACATGAGAGAGAACATTATTAGTATTAAAAATACTTTAAATATTTGAATATTCAATAATCCCCAAACGTGTAATAACTTCGAAAATACAAATTATATTAATTAATAAGATTTTTTTTTGCATGTATCATTAATGTCTTGTGGGTAAAATCCCATCTTATAAGTCAATAGCAAAACTCCACTGACTCCAATAGGATCAGAGTTTTATCCTGCATATTATTAATTCATTTATAGTGATACAATAATTAAAGTTGAAGTTAGCTTCATAATATAAGAGATTTCCTTGTAAGTATAAAAATTAGCTAGTTTTCTGCCCATTTCAGATAGTCTTTTCAGTTTGGGGTAATTTTACTAAGAAATTTGGTGGGGAGACCAAAAAGAGGAGATGTTCAGTTGCACTATACCGAAAATGTATATAAATACCACTTGCAGAATTTCTTGCTTATCTTGTTGGTTCATAACATCTCTAAAATATCATAATCAATAAGCTTTTCTTGTTCTTTATGGTGAACATGCTAGCAGTCTGGGTGATTTAGTGGGGAAACTGAAAATATATTTCACATTATAGTTAGTGATATTCTATGCTAACATGCAGGGAATATGCTAACTACATGTTCATTTAAGCAAGGAGACAGCTAGGATTTGTAAAAATATATTTGACCTTGTCCTTAGTGCTGTTTACATGCTTTGTACAATGACTCTTGAATGCAAAATGCAGTAAAGAATGAAGGACAAGGATCCTGGCTGGCCTTAGCCTCACCCTTTGCCTCCCAGAGGATTCCACTTCTTCATTTAGCTAGAGATTAGGTTGCCAGTAGCTTATTTTCAATTTCCTAAATCTCAATCTATAGTTATAGAGGAAGAATGTGAAAAATGGCCCTTTCAAAGCTTTATCTATAACCTGAAGGCTAGGGAATGACCTGGGAAGAAGGTACTTGAAGCATGACCTCCTAGGGCTAATGAAGTACAAAGAGCCAGGTTTTTCAAATTCCTCTATGAATGCTTATACCCCAAGACCCCACGATCAAGTCACCTGTGTTGGTGACTCTGTGACTACTCCAAGGTGGGGAGAGACACATGTGCAGCCTCAGTCTCCTGACAAACCTTGACACAGGAGGGGGAGTTCAGGTGCTTCCCTGTGCTCCACGCTGTTTCCCATGAAGCTTGTTGCTGTTACATACACAGGAGCACTGAAATGCTTTCCAAAGGCACACACTTCATTCCCAAGTGTCTACTTTAAGTGCTTTTAGTCACTGTGGCAAAACAAACACCACCTTTTTAGGTGTGGCAACTGCCAAGTCAGTTCTTAATGTATAAATTGGCCCCAGGAGTGGAATTCACAACAGCAAGTACATTATGTGAGGCTGAAAATAGGTATTTCTTAGGTAGCCAGAGAGCTCTATAGCAAGTTTAAAAAAAATATACTTTCATGCAATACAGTCGTTGTGGTTTTATGTGCAACAAAGTTGGAAGATGAGTTTATGAATCCCAGAGCAGCTTTAACTGACCCATATTGCATACATGCAGAATTTTATCTGATCTTAACTCTAGCACTTTAGTATACATTGTGCAATGTGACTGAGATACAGTTTTCGAGGGAGCTGTAACTTTGAATTTGCCATAGATCATATATTCAAAAATCACCCATTTAATTCACATTTTTTGCTTCAGAGCACTCAGTGTGGTTTGAACTATGGAACAAACTCCCACAGGAACTAAGGACTGCTGCAAACCTCACCACCTTCCCCTCAAACTGTAATGTTTTTTGTTGTGCCATCTTAAACATAAATATATACAAGCTTGTATGATTTAAAAAGCAACTCAACTCCCCCCAAGGTAAAACAGCTTACCTCGCAGAGCATTCCCCACTTGAGTGGGTGAGAAACAAAGAGGGAATAAACCACAGGTGGCAGCTGTTAGTTACATTGCTTCATTCATTACTGATCAACAGGGTAAGAACCTGCATAAACTAGAACAGAATGTTTAGATGTGACCATTTGCTGTAATAATCTCACAGTAAATTAAATGTGATGAGGATGATTTGGGAAGAGGGATGATTGCCCAAACACAGGATCACGTTCCTGGGAATCACACAGAGTAGCAAATGAAGCAGAATATTTTCTCCTACTAATAAATTGACTGTGTGTAGCCGATGGCCTGTCTTAAGTTCCAGTATTTCAGACATGCATGCTTGCAGTATATCTTGTTATTTTAAGTGTTTATTCCGAATCTGTCCCTTGAAAAGATTCACTGAGTGGTTTTGAATTTTTTTAAGGTTTTTCTTCTTAGTAGCCTAAGCACAAAAAAGAAGCGAAAATGTTTTAGTTGGTGAGGACCTTTGCCTTTTCATGCATGTCAGAAATGGCCACTGGAATATAATCTGACAGATAGGAATGGAAAAGGAAAGAGAAAAAATGAGACCAAACGTTAAGAAAATTTAGCCCAAGGATAAGTTTCCTTTGAGTAGTAAGTTTTAAGCACAGCAAAACAGAGGCTTAAAAAGAAAGCACTGGATCAAGCCTAAGCGTGGCACTGCATGCCTGACTCTGGAATCAGCACAATCCCTCCAGAACTAAGTGCCTTCTGCTCTTTAAATGAGCTTTCAGCCAACACATTTATATTGTGTATGAAGTAAAACTGACACATCTTCTTTCGCAATTTTTTTTTCAGAACTATAAGCGGCACATGGATGGCATGTATGGGCCTCCAGCCAAACGCCATGAAGGGGATATGTATAACATGCAGTATGGCAGCCAGCAACAGGAAATGTATAACCAGTACAGCAACGCTTACACAGGGCCTGACAGGAGGCCCATGCAGGGACAGTATCCATATCCATATAACAGGGAGAGGATGCAGGGCCCAGGACAAATGCAGCAGCATGGAATACCTCCCCAGATGATTGGTGGCCCCATGCAGTCATCATCCTCCAGCGAAGGTCCTCAGCAGAACATGTGGCCAACACGAAATGATATGCCTTACCCTTACCAGAACAGGCAAGGTCCAGGAGGCCCTGCACAGGCCCCACCGTATCCAGGGATGAATCGCACTGATGATATGATGGTACCTGACCAGAGGATAAACCACGAGAGTCAGTGGCCTTCTCATGTCAACCAACGTCAGCCTTCTTACATGTCATCCTCAGCCTCCATGCAGCCTATCACTAGACCTCCTCAGTCATCCTACCAGACGCCACCCTCTATGCCAAACCACATCTCTAGAGCTCCAAGTCCAGCATCCTTCCAGCGCTCTTTGGAAAACCGTATGTCTCCAAGCAAGTCTCCTTTCCTACCTTCCATGAAGATGCAAAAGGTTATACCCACAGTTCCAGTGTCACAGGTCACAGGACCTCCACCCCAACCACCACCGATTAGACGAGAAATTACCTTCCCCCCAGGCTCTGTAGAAGCATCCCAACCAGTCTTAAAACCAAGGCGAAAGATTACCTCAAAAGATATTGGTAAGCATCAAAACAAAAGCCAAATACCAAAACAGGTTGGGAGAAAGGGACTTGGATTTTTATTTTCTTTTACATGTTATGACTGTTTGACGAACAGTTAACTATGGTAACTAGAATATGATAATCTTCAATAAAAATGTAATAACAAATGTGTCAGTGAGGATGATAGATCAAACTCATCCCAGATAATCTGACATGAAACTAAAGCAGTATTTTATATAAAGACCTGAGGTCTCCAGAAATGCATTAAAAACAAAGCTTACCTCAGATTTCCAAATGATCCATTCCTGATTCCATTCTGATTCCTTCAGAATGTCTATTAAATCACGAGTGCAACATTTAGCTGAGCAAAGCTTTCTATGTTCTTGTTCTATGAAAGCTTGTGCTGTCCTGCTCTGTAGTTATAGTCTCTGCCTCCCTTGAATGGCCAATTTATTAATTGCATATTATTTGTCATATTTGTTTCTCCCCCTATTCTTTCCCAAGTATCTTATCTTGAATTCTTGTTACATTTCTTATATTCAAGTTCTCATACTTCAAGTTCCCACACTCCTGACAGAGTATTCTACCTTTATTTACTGATTATTTGGTTTAGTCAACTTCTGTAAGTTTGAACGATTATTTTGTCTTCAGCAAAGTCAGGAAGAATGGCCCTATTAAGATATTCTCCAGTATTACAGCTGGGCAGCAGTTATAGAAAAAACTGAACATGACTGAAAGTGGTGAAAACAGGGTCTTAAGCATTGTTGCAGTAACTACTTCATTTAAATTCTGCATCCTCAGATTGTGATAGTTCAGTCTTTCAGAACTCATTAACCGTCTCTGAGGATGCACAGTTTTACTTCTCCTCCTTTATTTCTCCAGTAACTCCTGAGGCCTGGAGAGTGATGATGTCTCTTAAATCTGGTCTTCTGGCTGAAAGCACCTGGGCGCTAGACACTATTAATATTCTTCTGTATGATGACAGCACTGTTGCTACTTTCAACCTCTCCCAGGTAGGTGGGAAAGCAGGATGCTTCTCAACTTTCCAAGGAAAAAAAACTGAAATAAGATACCTAAAAAACGCTGAAGTCCTTTAAAATGTAATATAATTAAAATAAATGTGAATATTGCAAAATGTTCCTTTTTAATGATTGGTAATAGTGAGCAATGAGATCGCTTTAGGATGGATAGGGGAAATAGTAAGCCTGAAAGAAGGATGTCCCTTGTAGAAAGGACATATGAATTTTAGTAATGACAGAAGACTAATGTATAAATTCATACTCAAGGACAAGGACAATCCCAGAAGACAGCAATATGTTCGTAATGTTGCTTCACTTGTCTTTCCAAAAAAGGCTTGGCAAAACTATATTAAATTGATTTGAGGCTAACTTTTGGTGACTACTTTTCTTATTCAGTAGTTCCATACTAAACTGTGGGATTTATTTTAATTGCTTATTTTCTGTGTAGTTTCTTCTTCCAGTAAATTAATTGTTCACTGAAATATCAGATTGAGAATTTAAACACCAAAATCCACTGGCTTTCCACAGGATGCAAGTAACACAGGATTAAACAGTGTGCGCTTTTGCCTCTCTACCTCCCAGCATTTTTCAGCCCTGCTCTAACTGTTGGCCTGTTAGGTGGTAGTAATAGACGGCATGCTGATAATACACATCATTTAAAATTTGTACAAATCAAATATTCAGTTTCTCTCCTTCATTCATTCCTTGGCTACTAATAGTGTAACTCATTATTTTATTAATATAATGACCTTTTTTTTTAAATATGGGCACAAATGGTACATTTAATCCCACCTAACTTTAGAACTAGGGATATCTATAGCATGATTCATCTCATCCTGAAGCAGAGATCTAAAATAGGTCAGATGAATCATACCCTAGAAATGGCCTGTAAAAGACAGTTGATAATAAAAGGAATCTAGACAATTAGGTTAGCTGTGTAACTTTTGCAGGTGTTTGAAGTTAAGTGAGGTGAATCTCCTCTGAATTCTTTTTGAAATTGTAGGGATGCATCCTGTGTAAATTGCAGAGAATACACAGCATATTTGAAGTTTATATATTTTTGTTACTTTTGCCTTGGGCTCTGTTTCCAATGGCGGTCAGGACTTTGTACGATGACTGACAGTTCCTGGAATTCATAAGCATCGGTTTGTTCTTAATTCTTTGACGGTTTAGCAATCATAAAAGAATAAAAAATGGACAACAGGATACATTTTGTTGAAAATTTCCTAGCCCACAATTTAAAAAAGTATTAAAAACCAGACAATCAGACTGAATATATTGTAACAGCAAAGCATGTTTAATAATAAAGCCACTGAGGGTAAATTAATACCAAGTCCAACTACTGCCTTTCCGTAACAAAATGATTACAAGTTAATTAAGAGGATTAAACCTAAATGAAGACTGTTTCTGAAGGGTGACTTAAGAGCACCAGGCTCTAATAACAACTTTTAAAAATTGCCAGGCAAAAATTGAACTATTCCAGTAGAGATGGGATGTAAATCTAGGATGTCAGTACCTAGACCCTGAACTGTAGATTCCTACAGGACAGCTGGTTTTAGAGACTGAGAGACAAAGGAGGAGAGGAAGAATTGTGAAGCTTGGGTATCTAATAAAAGTCCAAGTCAGAAAAACTAAGAGAGTTAGAAACTTTATTACATTGTACAGAAAATGAAGAATACTAGACATTTCCAAGGGGACTGAACAGCTAGGCTAGATGAAAGGAGACATATGAATGAAGTTCTGTACTTCTCTTAGCTGTTGCAATTTAAGCAAATGGAGCTGTGGTATTTTGACATTATATATCTACTGTTTGGACAGGTGCAAGAAGAATTTCCTTTGATTAGCTTCTGCTATGTAAGACCTAGCTACAAGTCCACAGCAGGAGGAGGGAAATATTCATGGATGTATGCATCAGTGTTCCTAATAAAATTCCATGCAGACAAAAGTATTTATCTGATTTTTATGTTTTTTTCTTCTCCCTTCAGTTGTCTGGATTTCTTGAGCTTTTAGTAGAATATTTTAGAAAATGCCTGATTGACATTTTTGGAATCCTTATGGAATATGAAGTGGGAGATCCAGGTCACAAAGCACTTGATCACAAAGCAGCCAAGAAAGATGATAGCCAGTCCATGGCAGAGGATACTGGAAAAGAGGAGAACGAGGAATGTATTGACTATTTTGATGAAGATGAGGAGGAAGGGGAGGATGAAAAGGTAGAAGAAGAAGAAAAGAGCATTGTTTTTTCCACTCCTGGTGCCATTGCTGATCCAAGTGAGAGGCCAAAACAAGCCAGTAAATTTGATAAGCTGCCAATAAAGATTGTAAAGAAAAATAATCTATTCGTTGTTGACCGATCTGACAAACTTGGACGCGTTCAGGAATTTGATAGTGGACTTCTCCACTGGCAGCTTGGTGGTGGTGACACAACTGAGCATATCCAGACTCACTTTGAAAGCAAAATGGAGATTCCTCCACGCAGGAAAGCCCCTCCTCCCTTGAACTCTCCAAGCAAAAAGAAGGACCTTGAGGGGAAAGGTGAATCTGAGGAACAACAAGAAAAAAGTATAACAGCAACCATTGATGATGTCCTCTCAGCTCGCCCAGGAGCACTGCCTGAAGACTCAAACTCTGGTTCCCAAACAGAAAGCAGTAAATTTCCCTTTGGGATCCATCAAGCCAAAAGCCACCGGAATATTAAACTGCTAGAGGATGAGCCAAGGAGCCGGGATGAGACTCCTCTATGCACCATTACTCACTGGCAAGACTCCTTGGCCAAACGCTGCATATGTGTGTCAAATATCGTCCGTAGCTTGTCTTTTGTGCCTGGTAATGACACCGAAATGTCCAAACATCCAGGCTTGGTGCTGATTCTGGGAAAGTTGATCCTTCTTCACCATGAGCATCCAGAAAGAAAGCGAGCACCGCAGACTTACGAGAAAGAAGAAGAGGAGGACAAAGGGGTGGCCTGCAGCAAGGATGAGTGGTGGTGGGACTGCCTCGAGGTCTTGAGGGATAATACATTGGTCACATTAGCCAACATTTCTGGGCAGCTAGACTTGTCTGCTTACACAGAAAGCATCTGTTTGCCAATTTTGGATGGCTTGCTGCACTGGATGGTGTGCCCATCTGCAGAGGCACAGGATCCTTTTCCAACCGTGGGGCCCAACTCAGTTCTTTCGCCTCAGAGACTTGTGCTGGAGACCCTGTGTAAGCTCAGTATCCAGGACAATAATGTGGACCTTATCTTGGCCACCCCCCCATTCAGTCGTCAGGAGAAACTCTACGCTACTTTAGTTAGGTACGTTGGGGACCGCAAAAACCCGGTCTGCCGAGAAATGTCCATGGCGCTCTTATCGAACCTTGCCCAGGGGGACACATTAGCAGCAAGGGCAATAGCTGTGCAGAAGGGAAGCATCGGAAACTTGATAAGCTTCCTGGAGGATGGGGTCACTATGGCCCAGTACCAGCAGAGCCAGCATAACCTCATGCACATGCAGCCTCCACCTCTGGAGCCACCTAGCGTAGACATGATGTGCAGGGCAGCCAAGGCCTTGCTGGCGTCGTTTGCTGGATATCTCAATATCTGCTGTCCTGAACTCTCTGGTTGCATCTGTCATCTGTGATGTACTTTTTCAGATTGGGCAGTTATGACATAAGTGAGAAGCCAAGCATGTGTGAGTGGAGATTAGAGGGTCACATATAACTGGCTGTTTTCTGTTCTTGTTTATCCAACGTAGGAAGAAGGAAAAAAAAAAAAAAAAAAAAAGAATCTTTGCTCCTCTGCCCCATTCACTATTTACCAATTGGGAATTAAAGAAATTATTAATTTGAACAGTTATGAAATTAATATTTGCTGTCTATGTGTATAAGTACATCTTTTTATTTTATTTTTTTTTAACCAAAGTTGCTGTCTAGTACATTCAAAGGTCACACTTTTTTTTTCCATAGATTATCCTTTTCAATGTTCTTTTCCATGTTTGTATTGCATATTTTTTGGGAAGCGAACTAGTGACTTTTTAAAAAAAAATGTTCTGGCAAACCATTGTATGATGGGAAAAAAATCTCACCACTTTGAAAGAAAAAGGTGAAAAATAACCAACCTACCAAGTTCCTGTGTGTTTTATTTTTTCAAATAAGGAAAAAATAATAAAAAAAAAACTCGTATACCATCACCCAAAGCTCTGTGCAATAGAAGATCTAGTGATGTAGGTGTAGGGGATCAAGGAGGGTGTCAGTCAGTAGTAAAAATACAAAACGATACTGGTTTCTCCTCAGGAGAAATGGTGACATTAGGCTAGGAGCAAAACAAAACAAAAAAGTCGAAGATTTTTAAACAAAACCTGATGATAAACATCAATTGCTTCCTCACCAGAACTGTCATATCTACATCTGGTTGTTGTTTTTTTTTGACCTTCTGCAATGACAGTTCTTCACAGTTCCTTTAATCATTTTTTAAAATATTTTTTTATTGCCTAAGGGCCGTGATGTATATAGAAGTTGTACATTAAACATACCCTCTTTTTTTTTTTTTTTTTTTTAGTACAAAGGTTTTAGGTTGTTTTTTTTTCATGATGTGGTATCTACAAAGTGATAGTAGAATTATTTTTTTCTTTCATTTGGGCCATATCTCCAAAAAATAAGAAATAAATAAAAAAAAAAAGAAAAGAAAAAATCAAAACCCAACACAGAACCACCAACTGAGGGTAATGTACAAGTTTCTGTATGTATAAAGTCATGCTCTATTTCGGGAGAGCAGCCGATCACAATTTGCTTTATAAACCAAGGTGTGGAAATGGTTACGTATGGATTGATTTAAGAAAATGGTTACCAGTCTACAGACAAAAAAATATATACAGGAAAAAAAAAGGAAGAAACACAACTTCAAAGATTTTTCAGTGACAAGAATCTGCATTTGTATTTCAAGATAATGTAGTTAAAAAAGAAAAAACTTGATGTAAATTCCTCCTTTTCCTCTGGCTTAATGAATTTCATTTATTCAGTATAAAATCTTTATATGTTCCACATGTTAAGAATAAATGTACATTAAATCTTGTTAAGCACTGTGATGGGTGTTCTTGAATAATGTTCTAGTTGCAGTGTGGGATATCAGAAAGCAAACTAATTACAAGAAAGAGCGATAATGATTATTCTCTTTCCCCTACTTTATTATTATGACCTTCAAAAATATTACACTATTGTATTGCAGCAACTTGCTGTCCTTTTAGAAAAGCCTTTTTGCATCACAGAGAAGCATTTTTAGTTATCCTTTATAAAACCACAGAGCCTCAGAGGGGAAGACATGGCTGGCAAACGATAGTTCTGACTATGCAGGTATCCAGTCTCCATGCTGTGTTTTTGGGGAACTGAAGATGGATGTTAGAAATAAGTGACAAAAGATTTTGTAAAAGCAATAACCAAGTGGAAGAAATTGGTCTGTATCCACTACCTGTAATTCTCTCTGTTGGTATAAAGGTGCAAATACCCCAGTGATGTGGGTATTTAGAATAAACACCCCCACACATTTCTCAATACTGTATGTGTCATTGCATACTTACATGGCCTCTCATCCTGGGAGTCCCCCATTAAAGTGGATCAGGCTTTAATAGAGCACATCCATCGTTATAATTGGTGGGAGATGGCCATTTCAGTTTCAGGAATTATCTGGTTTCAGATACATCCACTTTGACCTGGAGATATCTTGTTGCTGAATATTGTTCAAGCACTAATTTTTGCTATTTTATCTTGGATCATTGACTTTGTTAGTGTGATCATAAAAAGCTAATAATAATCAATTTCCCTGGAATTGCCACATAATTACACTGTCAGTGAATAGCCTCCTCCTCTCTCCAATAACAATTCGGAGGTACTTGAAAATTACAACCCCCTTTGGCACACTGCCCATCTTGTTCATATAGATTGCTGTAACATTAATATATGTAAGAGAATTTCAGAGACAGGTAAAATATATATAATTATAAGCCAAGTTTGAAACGTGACTCCCTAGTGTCATGAAAAGTATTTCTCCTGCTCGCTTTTCTAATTCAGTAATCTCTCCACTCCCACATCACGTGCTGCATTGGTCTTGTCTTCCTCTTGCATATTGCTGCATTCAGAAGTATGTGTGGTAAATTATAACCCACTTGCAACTCTTCATCATGGGAGACATATCTCAGGGATGATTTTTACAGCTTGATACTGGGCAGTGTGGAAGTAGAATCCCCTCCTAAACCTATTTCTTGTGACCATTTAACTGCTTGATATTGCCCCACAGATACAAGCAAGCTGTTAAATAAACCTGCTGAGTGATATGTTTCTTGTTAAGAACAAGGAAGGACGTCTAGTCTCTTTTTCTCTTCATCATTCAGACCCAGAGTACTCTGGGGGAAACTACATGTGGCAAAATTCTGTGAGCCATCAGAGGC
Source organism: Chaetura pelagica (assembly GCF_000747805.2). Lineage (NCBI taxonomy): Eukaryota > Metazoa > Chordata > Aves > Apodiformes > Apodidae > Chaetura > Chaetura pelagica. Next base: position 235,480 of record NW_009953187.1, on the reverse strand, counting down.
AGTGCCTTAATGACATTCAGGACTGCTCTGAGCCTAGTTAAAAAATGTGGTGGAGAAAGAAACCCACCCAGCTAGCCAGTCAGCCACATGGTGTCCATATGTATGGACCACTGCTGCCACTCTTCCAGTTGGGCTGAGAACTAGCTGGGTAACTGGAAAAGCGGAAGGAAAGGTTAATAACACAGTTTTCTGCCTGAACATGATTTTATGCTGTTTCAGGATGAGTAAATTTTCTAAATCCCGGGTTAGTATTACAGCACATTTACCAGAAGGAAGGCCAGTTCCATCACTTGTCTATGTAAGATTTCACTTATCCCAAAATGGTCTCAAGCCTTTGGAGAAGACCTGCTCATGAGATTTGTGAACTTAGCATGTTTTGACTGAATCCTGAACAAGTTTGAGCTGCTGTTGGTATTGTTCCTATAAGAACAGTTTTGACCAAAAAAATGACATTTTTTTGTGCTGACATGATCACAGATACTCTATAGTGAAGCTCAGACTAGTAACATCAGAAAGGTGAAATACCTAAAATTTTAAAACTGCAATGAGATATTTAGGGGAAAGCAGCCAATTAGTATTTTAGGCAATAATCAAACACAAATATTTGACTAATATACGTTTAAATAAGCTATCTTTTTCCTTGGCAGGCCCAAGCAAATAATTGCTTATAGATTGAAAGAGCAGCCATGAGATACATAGAGGCCCTGCAACTTACTTTTAGAATAATTTTGGGAATTAAAACCTTCCAGGGGGAAAAAAAAATAAATTTAAATTAAAAAGTGTGAAAACATCCTTCTCAGAAACATCACATTTTCAACTACCCAAATGGAAGGATGCAGAAGAAAAATGCTTAAAAGCACTTTCTCTTCCATCTCCTTTTGCTGTTTTTCACCAAAATCAGTAAACATTGTGCCATACATCACTATTATGAGACCATTATCTTTTTGACCTGAATACATCTAGAAGAAAGATTTACTTAGAATCATAGAATCATTGAATGTTTTGGGTTGGAAGGGACCTTAAAGATCCCTGCCATGGGCAGGGACACCTCAAACTGGACCAGGTTGTTTAAAGCCCCATCCAACTTGGCCTTGAACACTTCCAGGGAGGGGGAAGGCACTTACTTAGAAAAACTGTAGCAAAAGCATATGCTTATCTTCCATATTAATGACTCCTATACAACCATTTTACAATGCAATCCAGGGTACAACTCTCATTTTACAAATTATATGAAAACACCGCTCAGTAATAAAGAATCAAGTGCAGCTGTCATTTATAACAAAAACACTTCCATCTGAAAAAGATCCAGCCATTACAGGGGGTAGGTTCATTTCAAACATTCTTTTAACACATGGCATTGTGCCTCATTCTCATTCTGTTGCTGTTCAATGTTATTTAGTAGCAAAGAAAAAAAAAGTCACTATCATCTCTATTCCTCCCTGTATAAGAGGAAGAGTTGTATATGTCCCCAGTGCAGATGCCCAAGCTAACTTGAAACTGAACTGAAGTATGGGAACTGAATTGAGGTGGCACACAGCCAGTTCACTCTTTCAAGAAGCTCTGCATGGAGTAGTACTCGTGCCTAAGAAATATTACCCCTTACTGCCCAAATACTGTAATAACACTGTCACAGGATTCGGGCTTTTCTGTGTTTAAAATATGAGCAGTCTCAAACTTTGAGACAAGTGCTGTCCAGAGATGACTTATTTTTGTCACCATTGATCTGGTAATATCAAATATGTGGAAACCACACTCACATACAAAACCACAAAATAGTCCCTGCTGCAAAAAACTTACTTTCCAAGTCATGGACAAGTAACTGCAGGTGGAGACAGACAGGAAAGCAACAGTGAGCTGAAATGGCAGGTACCACTCTTGTGGCAGAGTGCAGCTAGGCAGATCTAGAATATGGCCTGATATCACCTGCAAATTTAATTTTCATCAGGATAATTTGTGACATTTCTGGGAGCTTCCCCCTTCTGTTTTCTCATTATGAAACCTTACACTTCCCAGGCCCAATTCCTTTCCCTCCACCCCTTGCAAAGATTTTTATTTAAGATTACTGAGTCTGAAGAAACAAGAGTCAAAAGTACTGAGGGAGGAAAGGGAGCTAACACATGGTCACCTGGAGAAAGGCAGAACACAAAAACAGAGCTGAAAGAAAAGCATCCTATGTCTCTGCTTCATTGCTCTGTTTTTGCATTTGGGCCATTTCAAATTAATAATTAAACCAAACTAGGGACATTGTGATTTCACTGGTGGTTAGTATAAAGAAAAAGGAAGCAAAAAGGTATTTGAAGATGTAGGGAGAGCAAGGGAAGGGCAGGCAAAGGAAAAGATGAGCCTTCACATCCAGACTGGTAAATTCAAATTTTACTTAATTACATTTACCTATCAAATCCCCAAGACAGGAGGAATGGGGGAAGACTGTCTTCACTGTTAATTTCACCCCCAGTTGTTTATTTGTGCACTGTCAGAAACGGGTTTTCAAAATCTGGCCTTCCTGTGATTATCAGTAGCTGTGGGTACAGGAGACAGCTGTTCTGGACTGCACACCAAATCCAGCTATTCACATGCCTGATTTGTGCTTCCAGCTACTTACTCTAACAGAAGTCTAAAATGTATTTCATTTCAATGCTCATGTACAGCATAAAAAACTGCAACTTTATACTTCACATTGTTTTTGACTGGCCTAAACTTAATGAGATGAAGGAGCAAGATCTTCATCCAACAGAGATACAACGTCTTGCCCTGCATTTGTTAATTTACTTGGTCTGCTATTACTTAGTATATATTGCCTTTCCATTAATTAAGGATAGTTATTTACATTGAAAGGGTGATGGGGTGGAATTGCCTAGCTAGCAGAGCAAAACCCTAATGACTCGGGCATCTCTGCAATGTTTATCCAGGTCTGCAAAGAGACTCCTGAAGGACAAACATTCTGACTTTCACTCCACTATCGAGTATTTTTAAAAGGCAGGTTTATATATTATCATGCCAGTAGAAAGACAGATGATTATCTAACATGAAACACTGTTAAGACACATGCTAGAAAAAGCTTACAGTACTGCATAATGCAATTTGCTTATCAGTTCTACATACACATCTGCAACTGAGAAGAAGAAAAATAACCAAACCTAGTACATGGTTTACTGTCAAATTATAACAAAAAAACCTGCGGAGTCAATTATTAAATTTTTCTTAAAGAGAACTTGAAAATGAAATGTTGCACTGGTTGTATCACCACCACTAAAGCTTACAATGGGCTTCTTACAGAAAATTATTTTTTTTTAATATGAAGGATGAAGCTCTCTACAGAAGTACAGTTACTGAAAAATACTGAGATTTAAGCACAAGGCTTCATCAGCAGAACTACCACCATATATTTTATATGCAGTTAGGGAAGACAAACTTGTAAGAATAAGTTATTTATCTTTATCCTGCAACCACCTAAAAATGTGTATCCCCATCCATTTTATATAGATATGCTTGTTTCACTGGCATGTCTCATAGCAGAGTGGTGCAGGAAAAGTTGTTCTTCTCTTTTGTTCTTTTTTCTTTCCTAATATTTTCTTCCTAAGCCTCTCATGTTGCTTCTTTCCTTTCCCTTCTGCATTAGTACAAAATTCAGAGTAATGATTTCTTAAATAATTGAATAGCCTGAGATTTTTCTATTAGTGATACCTTTTAGTATACAAAGGGATTTCTTCATTGTGCTGGATTTTATCACCCATTCTTGAGCCAGCAGTCTCTCCTGAAGGTTCTTACTCTGCGGGGAAAAGTGACTAAAATTGGCTTCTGGCCTTAACAGTGTGGAGATGTTTGAGATCTGTCAAGGAAAGGTAACGAAGAGAAAAAGGCTTTGAGTTACACGTTTGACTTTTCTACACCCCTTCAAAAGATAAGCATAAATAACCAGCCTCTTCAGTTTGTAAAATAAAACCTCAGCTTTCCTATTACATAGGGTCTTTTGAGTAAAGAGAGTTTTCTTAAAAGTATCAGTAAAACTGCCCATTGAAAAGCATTTGGATGCATTACCTGTATACCCTGTGAAGATAACATTCTGGCCTGCATAACATCAGCTCAGCCACAGCTCATTCTGTACCTCAGGCAGCTCACATGTATTTATTAGCTGAGCATATGCCAGCCTTCCACAGCACACACATCTTGTCTAGGAAAAGCAGTTCATAGAACCAGAACATTGACTAGTGGACCATCAGCTGAGCTGTATTTTGTCCCTTATGTACAGCATAAGGAAGCAAATATACCAATATGTAATGCATATGTACAGATCATATTCAGCTTGTTTTAAACAATAGACTTCCATCTGCTTATTATATTTTCAGCTGTAGTTAGTTAGGTACATTCTTCTGGCTGTGGCCTTACCTGAGGACATTACCATTCGTAGCTTGTTCATCCTAGAAGTTATTGCTTCCCTGCAAATGTGGCAGCACTACTGCTAGTGGTACTCTTTCTAACCCAGTCCAGGCAAAGAGGGTGAAGCACTTAATGCGTTCAGGTGTTTGGTTTGCTTGTTTTTCCACCCATAGCATTTTGACAGCTGCTATGACTGTACACTCAGGGAGTTATTCACCCATTACACTGCAAACAATGATTTCTTGCTGGCTGCAAACTCTCAAGGAGCTGGATGATTTGATTTAGCACATGGAGCATCCCAAAACCTAGAGCAATAGAGAGCCCACACACACTGCACTGGCTGCACCAGGCACGGCGCAGCTTGTCCCCGGGTACCGGCAGAGGAGGTGGTGCCAGAGCCATAAACTCAGGCCGAAAGGGCACAACAAAATATGCTGATAAATCATTATCTAAGGAGACAGCTGAACTACTATTAAATTCCTCTAATAGGCAGTCTAATTTGCATTCTGTTTGCTTTGTTTTTAATATCTGCTATTTGTGAAACTGCACCTTCTGCTGCAAGAACAGAAGGAAGGCTTCATGTTCCCATTCTGTGTTCAGCAGCAGCACTCTGGCCTTGGGACTGCAAGAGGTGACGGGGCTTGGAGAGAGGGGTGTTCCCAGCTTTCAGTTCTTCAGTATTTAGCATTCAATGTGGTGGGACCTGGCAGGGACCACGGAAAGAATCACCCATCGCTTCTCCTGGTCCAGCCCAGAGGATGCCAGTCTCTACAGGACCTGCCTCAAGAGCTCCTTTTGGCCCAGCTCTCCCTTCCTCCTCCCACGCCCTGCCAGCCTCTCCATGTCCCCCGAACCTTCCCCTCCTCCACACGCAGCCCCACCCCCACCCACCCCCACAGCG
>NW_009953187.1:165463-229965 GCF_000747805.2 Chaetura pelagica | reverse complement strand
GAGGCCTCCCGGGAAGCCGCCATTTCCCGCAGCACAAGGTGCGTTTCCCGCCCCGGGCCGGACATTGCAGGTGCGCTCGGACACATCGTTGTCTTAAGCTTGAATTTATTGCTTAAAATGGTACTTAGATTGAATGCTTCTTCGATACGTCTTTGCCATGTGATGGAAACGCGTAACACCCTTCCCACGCGGTAAGTGAGCCCGGCAGGAGCAGCGCCCAGGCCTGGTCAGCCCCTGATCAGGTGTCCCTGCCCCCCCGGCGCTCCCCGAGAGCAGGATCAAGGTAGTTTGTGTTAGAAGGGCTGAAAACGGGGACGCGGGTGTAAAAGCCTTGGAATTGATTCTTTTCCCTCTCACTGGGGTGTTTATCTGAGCTCTGTTTATGACCAAACCTGGTGCCATCAGTCTCGGATGACCCAGCAATTAACATACTATATCAAACTTTAGCACCTACAGGATCAGCTTGTTCTAATTTTAAAAAAATTCTTTTAGCTCATAACAAAAGAAATACGAGCAGTAATCATTCACTGGAAGAGCCACTTTATCATCCTTAAACTATTAAAAATTGCAGTCCTCACCTCATGTTTGTAAGTATCTCATAGTATGTAATACTTTAAGCCTGGTTCAGTGGCATGGTGATGTATTAAAGGCACCCTCCTTCATTTGCATTAAATCAAAAGTTGGGGGAAAAAAAGATCCAGAGTTTTTTGGCTGATAAAAACTAGCTGATAACATTTATTCTGCAACACTCAAGATTGAACAATGATTTTTTTCGTATACTAAATTATGAAGAATGTAAGCAGAATAATCACCTAAGCATAAATTTTTGTTTTCCAGTTAGTTTGTAGGCTGTGGTATTTGCTAAAGCTAGTATCAGCATTATCAGCTGTAGATAAGTCAAAGTTTAAAATGCAAAATACTTGTATATCTTCACATTTTTTAAGAAATACTTTTGCAATTTTTAGTGTTGTTTTGAAAACAATCAGATAATGACCCATTCCCCCTTTAACTGCATAGGGACAAAGCGTTGTAGTGTTTTGGGATTTCTATGGTTCAAGGCATTTGCTGGCTGCAGACTAAGGTATCAAGCCTATCTTGATTATTTTTTTTTCACTAGGAAAAAAACCAACACAGTCATAGGAACACACAGCAGAGAAAACTATAGAAATGTTTTAAGTAGATGGGTAACAACTGGTTAAAATTACAAAGGTCTCTGTAAGACTTCAGATCTAAGACTAGAGGAAAAAGCAGACTGCTTTATAGCTGAATGTCTGCAACCACTTAATCTGAGACATCATGAGCTGCTATGGATCAGTTTTCACACCTCACATGAAAGTTCTGCTTAGATGCTCTCTTCCAGCCACAAGGTTCTGTATGGACTGGCCTGCCTTACAGTACTCTTTGTGAAGCATTAAGAGGTTTGCAGCCTCTCCCAAACTCTCTTTCTCTAGCCTGGAGCAGGGTTTATGAGTTTAAGGGACTGTGAGCCACCAGCTGATCTGTGGTTTGGCAGCTAGTAGTAATTATGGCTGTGTTTGCTCTTAAAATGCAACTTCCGTTGTTAAATTAGATGTGTTAACTTGTCATCCTTGCAAGTGGCATAACCACTGAAGTAGTGGGTTCTTTGGACTTTGAATTGGGCAACACATCCTTCACATTAAGAGAACTTCTGTATTTCGTTAATTCATCATGAAATAAGAGAATCAATCAAACTAATGCAGAACAACAGTGAGCAAAAATAACTGAGTTTTCTGTACAGAAACTTCAGTAACTGAGATTTTCATGAAGTGAAGTGAGACTTCTATTATTCTAATTTTGCTTCCCATATATGCTCCAGAGAGTATTTTCAAATTTTGAAGAAAGCCTTGTATAAAGGTAGGATGTTGTTTTGTTGAGACACAGGTTGCAAGGTAATTTGTAGTTTTAGGCAGGCTGCAGGAACTCACCTTCACAGTCAAAGGTTACACAGGTACTTCTGTACACCCACCTCCTATGCTGGCCTGGCAGCTGCTGGAAGGCAGCAGCCTGCTGGTTTGCTCAGGTGCTGCTCTGGGGATCTAATGCAGGGCCAGTGTCTGGCTGCTGGCAGTGGCCTGGGCACGTGCAGCAGGTGAAGCACATTGGGACAGACCAGCACAGTTCCTCGGTGAAACAGGATTAGCTGGGAAAATGCTCTCATGGCCAGCAGGTAGGGCTTGGCAGGGCAGTGAGGCTGGGTGCAGCCAGGCAGCCATTATGGAAAAGAAATGCGCCCTGGGATCACTGGGCAGAACCTGTGGTGGTGCAGGAGACCATGGAAAACTGATGGGTTGAAAGCAAAGGTGTACGTGCTTTTCTTGCACTGCTCCTTTCCTGAAAAGATCTGTTCCACCCAGGAGAGATGCTCACTAGCATTTTCTATTAAATCTGTCTTGCCTCGCAGATCAGGTTTTTCAAGAGGTTAGCCTGTTAAATTTGAATGGAACTTACCCCATAGTAAATCTCTGTTTTCAAAGAAATGAATATGATTTGGAGGTACAAAACAGGACCTGGAAATTTATGAAGATCAATAATGTTGAAGATCAATAACATTGTGATAGGTTGTTGCAGACTGAAGATCCAGCTCAGTACAGTATCAAGAACATACTAAAGTAATGTAACTGTAAGCAGAATTTAAGGATATTTTTTAAGTTCATCATATGCTTAAAAGACTTCCTGAATTTTTCTATCACACAGAAACTTAACAAAAATCCTAGCATTTTTGTACTATCCTTCAGCCCACAGGTAACGGCTATGGCCACTGAACCCCTCTAGATACACTGGCTTTAGAAAGTATTTTCCTCTTTTCTGAAGCCAGTAAATGGTGTGACATAACGAAACAGCAAAGTTACACCAATATGGAGTATTTTGAATTTTTCCAATTGCTGATTCTGAGAATTTTGTGGAGTCTTTAGAGTAGCCATTTCAAAAGAACAGAAAGTAGCTCTTAGTGTGAGTTGCTTGCCTCTGGCTTCTTACTTCTGCCTTGTTTCTCAATGAAATTAAAAAAACACAGCCTTCATTTTATAAGATACTTACAATACAAAATAATGCTAAAATAAAGGGGGGCATCCCTTGAGCCTCAAGAGAGAGGTGAGAACTTGACATTGTTTTTGCCTTTGGTTTGAAAAAATCTCTTCAGAAAAAGAAAGTACAACAGGCTTAAGTATTTTTACAGCATGAAAATTAAGTTCTCAAACTCTTTTTGTTCTCAACTGAGATACATTACATTTGTTTAAGTAACTAAATGTATAAATAATAAACATTTTGTAAATCTTCTGAGATAGTGATATGAGGGGAACTCTTTGAAGTGCAGATAGTTCCTACCATGGCCTCCTTCCCACAGATCTTCAGATGTTGCAGAATGCTTTGCTGATTCCCCAGAGGCACTTTCAATCCACTGAATATTCTAGCTAAAGTAAAGAAAGATGTTTAAATGTTTTAACTGAGTTTTTGGGGATAGCAGAAAATTAAAACTACATCTCTCAGTTTCCCTGACTTTCACTGCTCTGTTCTTTAAGCTTCAAAGTTCAATTCACTGAACTATTCATAATTTATCACTCAACTGAGAGTCTCTTTCCCTTGTTTGGGTTGTATTTCTCAGACAAATGGAAGAGACAGGTGTTATAAGCAGAGCATAGGTGTATGTATTGTTTATGAAAAACATCCTGAGACAAGGTATTCCACTCTGACTGTTCAGTTACAGGGCTGACTCTGACTCTCTGGCTGTTCAGTTACAGTTTTGGAAAGCTCACCTGGAGACATCTGAAAGGTGCTCAACTCTTTTGGAAGGTCAATTGCTTTAAAACACTACATGTTTGGTATCTGAAAAGCTTTGTGAAAATCTCACCTTCCTGAGTCTCATCATAAAAGTTCCAGTATTTACCAGTAAGCATACTTCACTCACAGTCTATGGATTAGAAGTTAATTCTGGTATTTTTCCTAAATTTCCTGAAACTGTCGGCAGTGTGACAACACCAGAATGGGACATGGAGGAGGAGGGAGGTTATGAGATGTGAGCTCCCGTTGTTCAGGAATTAGGTTCCAATCATCAAGTTTTTGATTCTGGCGAGTAGCGCAGATGCCTACATAAAGCCCCATTTAAGTTAATGGGATTCTGTATTGGTCGATGAACCTGCATTTGTACATCAATATTGTGGGATCAGAATCTGACATTTCTCCTGGAGGAAAGGAGATGAGTCACTCCGTAATGCTAGTGCTTTCTAGTCATTGCTATCTAATTTGATCAAACTAGTGGAAAAAGATAATCTGGGTTATTGAACCTCCTCAGCAACCCAGGCCCAATGACCTCTGCTTTCTTGCATTCGTTCAAGTGTCACTGATCTGAGCTTTATTATTTATTGGATTTGAAATAATTAAAAGGAGCAAAAAAATATTTTTCTTTAAAAATTTAGGAAGGCTTTTTAAAATAGTGTTTATAAGAAAAAGAAATGCATAGCATGTTAGCATTACTTATTAGTTTAAAACATTCAGTACAATAATCCATTATTTTAATTAGTTTTCCAGATTGTTGGCAAAAATAACAGAGATGCTGTCTGTGGAGAGGTAAATGCTTCCTTGTAATTGTTTTGGATTTTGCTCTAACCTTTAATGAATTTATTCTTGTATGACAAGAACATTATTTTTATTCCCGCACTTATGTTAGGGAAGTTCACATGAAAGAATGAGGCATCTGGGAACTCAGCAGAGTTTTGCTTTGACAAATGACCTCATTGACCACGTTGACAAACACCAACTGTACTGACAAATGACCAAACCACAGATGTTCATGTTGCATACAGCTCAGATTTAAGCTATCACTACCTACCAATTGCCTGTTGCTGCCCTTTCCTGCAGCTCTGCTGGGGAGCTGTTTGTGTGAGCTCTGCCTCAGCTGCTTCAAATAAAATGATCCAGGAAAACACACACTGCATCATTCAATGGGTTACACTAGGTCGGATGATTTTCCCTGAATCAGATTACCCACCTTCTCATATAAAAAGTGACCTTCCCTTCCATTCCCCAGTAACATGTAAATACCATTCACACTACCCTGAGGCAGAAATTCTCGAAACTGGAGGCCTTTTGAAAAGCTGTAGTGATTTGCTCTCTTTTCTTTATTTCCAGTGAATGCATTCAACGTGAACGCAACACTGTGTTACATACTGCCCTCGTGATTCCTGTAAGCATGTGCTAGTGATTGCCACAGAGATAGAGGCCTGTCAAAGTTACACCTACTGAGAGTGCAGGGTGACTGTAGGTTACCTCCTGCTTTCCCATAGACCATGTATGTTTCTGTGTGCACACTGTATGTCCTGATTTCATGAGGACAGTAGGCAGGACTTTTCTGCAGGGGACATAGAGGTCAAGGCAACTTAGGAAGGATGCCTCTGTGAGGCAAGGAAGAGCGAGAGAAGTTTATTCATCAATAGTGGAAAGAGAAAGATGAATCATGAAGGAGGCAGCGGGTCAGCTGAGGTGGGAAGTGGAAGCAGCAGTGAATGTGCACCAGTATTTTGATCTGAGAAGAGAGGATGATCCAATTCCTGAAACTTAGGTCTTCAGTATACCACCATATCATATGCATTAACGGAGCACTGTAGACCACTCATGCTTCCACTGAATATTGATTATTTGGTCCACCAGGCAGGCTTACCCAACACATGCGATTAAAGAGGAGAGAGATTGGGGTACTGTGCAAACTCATGGTCTCCAGCAGTAGAAGACCACTTCCTTTCCTGTTCTGTGACTGGAGGCACCTGATGCATCACCCTTACAAACCACAGTGCTTTCACACATGTCCTGAAAGGAGGCAGAATGTGTGAAAGTAAATGACAGAGGAAGGTCAACCTCTCCGACTCCCTTTTTGTAAAAATACGATCTTCATTTTGAAAGCATACATGAACAATGGGTTCTTTGCTCTGAAAATAAACACATTTTGAAATTGCCTTGTGCTATGCAAAATGATAGTGTAACTAACATTGGTCTTAATGCAGATTCACTGAAATTTTTGCTAAGTCTCCCAATTGCTGCTTTGCAGTCAAATGAATCGTACAGGGAAAAAAGGAAAAGTCTGTTGATATTCATTTGAGTGTTCATGCAAGCACCAAAACCTATTCCAAGCATTTTCTCCATTTAAATATAGTGTTATCATTTTAGGATTTTGATTTTTTTTTTTAATACCTTCTAAAAATTAAGAATTATTGTTGGTAAATAGTCCTCTCATATTAAAGAAAATACTGATTTGGATAGAAATGTTACCCTGCAGGTTTCAAAGAGGCCTCTTGAGTTTTGGAGGCAGAAAGGGAGAAGAGAGAGAAACTACTATGTGGTGGAAGGGGAGAATGGAGAGAAGTCTGTTTAATGTTGGTCCTGTTGGTTTTTCCCTGTGTTAATCTCTGGACTATTGGCTTTTCCTGTGCTGTTTAGTGCAAGGTCAATGATTATCAAGGAACCCTGTTATTTTCCTGCTAGGTCCTCCATTTACCTCAGTTGCTGCGCTCTGAAGCTACTCCAGCCTCCTCCCTACCCTCTTTATCCAGCTCATGTTTTAATACCTGTAGGTGATTCCTGCCCTTAACAGATGGTGTGGAGACAGTAATTTTTTTCTTTCCTGTTCTTGCTTATTCATGACTTGGCTCAGGCCTTCTGACAAAACTTCAGAAGGAACAGTGATAGTACAGTTCATTACAAGACTCAAAACCAAAGCATGCCAGAAATTAAATCAATGCAAATTGTCTTTCCATGGGAATAACTGCCCTCACCTCAAAGCCATTTTCTGCCTTTCTTTGTATTTATTGATTTTTTTCCTTCCACTGCTACTTTGCCCTATCATAATGTCCTGTTATTCTTGTGTTGTGTTTTGACCAAATTTAGAACAATATTCTGGAAGTCTGAATACAGATATTTGGGTGTGGTACCAGAGTAGAGTTTATGCCTGAGACTACTTATGGCAATGTGGTATAGCCTGCACTGCATGAAAATCTTGCTTTGCTTCTTACAAACTCTGTTAGTATTAGAGGTTTGCAATACTGCAATCATTTCAGTGCAACATTAATTTCTTTCATATTCCAGGTCCTGCAGGACCAAGGATCCATGTCTTGTTATTGGATAGTAAAATACCATGCACATATTGGGTAGGTATAAATAATAGATGACAACTCTTCCATTACTTTTTCACCACACTACCCTAGGACTGGTTTGTACCTATAGTGATTTGTGTCTTCTTTGGTCTCATGGTGACTGAACCACTCATCATTTTGGTTCACTAACCTTAATAATATGGAAGGAGACATTTGGAAACATAAGTGCATTTCTATGCATACGTAGCATATCATTACTCTGAAAGTAATTTCACAGAGCATCCATAATGTGTGGTATCACAAATGCTCCACTGAGACAGAGTGTTAGTACAGAAGGAAGATTTTGCATTGACATTAATTTTGGAGAAGTGGGAGTCACAGGAATGGAAGAGCAGCAAGAAAACAAGAGGATGAGCTCAGAGTCTGCAAATAGAAGGCCTTGTGAAAGGCTGGAGGCAGAATATAGCCCTTCTTTCTCATGAAGGAATGATCTGAAAGCAGCCTTTAGACCATTAGAAATTATCAAATGCACAGACAGTAGTGAGTAGGAAACTAGAATTTGTTAGTATTACATAGATTTGCTACTTTTCCTTGGAAGAAGCTCCAGAAAAGCTCTGATGGTAACCACTGTCTGTCCTGAGGCATTTAGCAAGGGAAGGACATGTCACTTCACAACAATTCCTGATTCAGTACCCTTGGAGCATGAAGAATTGAAATACTGTCTGTAAGAGTGTGTGACTCCTGTTGCTTCATTTGCACGCTGCTCAGGTCTCAAATCTATTAATGCAGCTCCAGGAAATCTTGAATTTCAAATGTTTTACTGCATTGAGCTTTGCACTTGACTAATCAAGTCAAACATTGTCTGCTAATCAGATTTACAGGTGTGAACCTGTCAGCATGTGCAAATAGGCCACATAAACATGCAAAGAGATTTAGGTAGCTACCCAGCAGTATCTGAAATTACAGCCTGACCAAGAGAGCTGAGTATTGGATTCCTAGGCTTCAAGCACACTGATACTGGATTCTGTGAATTATCCATATTTTTTGTCCATATACTGTTCCTCTGATAACTGGTACTTTAAAAATTCTGTCCTCAGAAATAAGTAGTCCATATTCTTGGATAATCTGTACTTCCAAGTAATATGCCCCAAATCAGAGGCAAATGCAAATAACCATTGCCAAAGGAGGAAGAAGTAATGTGAGATCAAAAATGGCGACACTATTAAAGAAGAGGTACTCAGGGATAAACTTGTACTGTTTTCATGTGGACATGTTACCTACATGGATATTGATGAGGGTTCAGGGATTTTACAGATAATGTAGGAGTTATATGTGTGACAGTATAATTTCCTTTTAGATGTTTCCATGCTTTTTCTTGCTATAGCTTCTCTTTCTAGCTGCATCTTATAAAAACAAAGTATTCTGCAAAGAGAACTCATTTTGGTTAGGCACTTTGGACACTTAATTGGAATTTGGCCTAAAGGTGGTGCAACCATACAAAAAAAAAAAAAAAAGTTACTGTCAAACTTTTTGAAAGCAAATCGAGGCATATTTACCTTATAATACTTACAGAAGCATCCATAAATGATTCATAGCATAGTATGCCAATTCAGTCTCCATCTTTAGTTGCCTTTGATCATAATTTATGATCAAACATGTATGTTTTAATCACTACAAATTGTTGAAATATTTCCTATAGTCTGGGGGACAATGTTGCCTTTCTCATCTCTGTGTCAAAAGTTAAAGCTTTAGGATGCAGCTCTAAGAGGAACAATAGAAATATAATTTAATCTGTAAGGCATTGAGAATTGCCCTCATTTATGAGCAAAACTATTAGACATGGTTCTAAATAAAATACATTTCTAGAAAATGTTCCTGAGGGTAGTTATGATTCTGCTGTATGGGCAAACATCACAGGTGAGATAGGATAAAAGACACTTCCTCCATATTTATCAGAGGTGTAAAGGGTTTAACTGTTCTATGTGCACATAGAATAGCATGGCCCATAGTCCACCATGTTTTGCTTTATTCTTTCAATCACTAGGAAGTTGCTTTTTTCACAGTAAAGTGGAGTTCTACTCTCAGAACTGAAGGAAATATTTAAATTGTGAATTCTTCCAAGATAGTCTATCAGCAGCCGAGGAAGCTAGATGCATGTAGAGGGAATATTCTGCCAGCATAGAGATCAAGAGAGAGAGGTTGTCCCAGGTCAAAACACATCCCCTTTGCACTCCCTCTTCAAGTCTAGTTTACCATGGGCAGAGGCTGCAGTGAAACAGGGCAGCCCATTTCACATAATCTTACAGGAAGGTTACACTACTGCAAACTGCAAAATGTGAATGTTAATATTTTCAAGAACAATCTAAACAGAGCCTATGATTTGCTCTGTAACAACCTTTTATGGAGCTTTTTTACATACAGAATTTAGTTTGTTGAGATCTGAGACATTCCAGTATCTCCTCCAGGAAGATTATAGATTGCAAGTATAATTGAGAAAGACTGCCTATAAGCTGATGCCAAGAGTTATTATGACTAATTACATTTCTCCTTTTGTAATTAACAAACTCTGAAATATGTTCTATATTAGATGTTTGCCCTCAATTCCAATGAAAAAAACAACAACATACGTTTTCTGGACATGAGAATAAAAATTTTATTTAAATGCACTACTACAGTCTGATAACTTGCTTAATGTTTCTTTATTGTTTAATTATTTTGTAGATGTTTGAAAGTGTGATGTTTGGGGAACTTTGTAGAAAACTGGGGGGTGGTAGCTGCCTACTTCATATTTCTCCATAGCATTGGGCAAGGAAAGAAAGGGAATTAAGGAAGCCTTACTTCTTTTTTTTTCCATACATAAATCATACAGAGTGCAGGTTCACTGCTTTTTTCTAGTTTCTGACACAATGGGGGAGAGACCTATAGAAATTAATGGGTAACAATGTGATCTTATTTTAAAGCAAATATACTCTAATACAGAACAGACGTGACTAATTTTGAATATTCATAGCCAATCATGCCCTGCCTTCTAGGTTATGCATCTCTATTAATTTAGTAATGTTACAAAAGTGGTAAGTGATGGCTTGATTTGACATGTTATGGCCAAGCAAATGCCTCTAAAATAGCTGAGTAATAAGAGACAGCTAATTTATGATCAAGAATTACCATGGATAATGTTAAAATAATGCTTTGTGGAAGTGTGACTTGGACCTTGGCTGGTATCATGATGTCATCGTTTAGAACTCATTCTCTGTAGCTTCTGGCACTAGATAGGCATTCTTTTTAAAAAGTCAACATTTTTTAATCGTGCAATTGTTGAAATAATATGAACCTAATAATCTGTAATGCAGTCTCAGAGTTTCTTGGAACCCAATTGAAGGCTATGGATTTTTGTTTTTTGTTTGCTATTTTGCTTGGCCTTTTTTTTGCTTTTCTTTTTATGCTGTTCAGTAGTTAAGTTAGTGGAAAAAATAATGTTAATTCAGAAAATTTAACCAAACTGGCCAAGCAGCTGGAGAGAAAAATGAGTACTTGTAGTTATATCTTAGAATTTTTCTAACTACTAATAAATCTGATATCAGCAAAAACTGAACAATTTAACTCAAGCAGTGTATTAACTGAGACCCTCCACCTCTGCAAGGAGCCTTCCCCCCTTTACAAGAGGTGAGGGGGTGGAGAGGCCTGAGAGGAGGAGAGAATCATGAATGAACCCATGGTTTAGGGTGTATGTGTGAGCATCATGGAGATGCACAACATGGATGTGCACAGTATCCTATGGAGCTGCTAGGCTTCTGGCCATCCCCAGTGCAGGACATTTAACCATAATTTAGGCTGTTTTTCATGTCTGTGTGTCAGTATCATAGGCCAGTCTGACTCCTGCAATACAAAGGTGACAGTGCTACCCCTACCTAACTAGCAGAGTAGGAAAGATGAAGAAATATTACAAGAGTGAGCAAAGACTGGGAATGAGTTGCAGACGGATGATAAATAAGTACACTAGGATGGTTCTGTGTGGTGAAGCAATGACTGAAGACAGTGACAGTCCAGATCCGTGACCCATACAGAGACAAAAGGAAGTGGACAACGAATTGTGGCTTTTTCCTACCCAAGAAATGGGTGCTGCTACTGAAAGTAGCAAATGGCTGATGGAAAGCAACAAGAGATACTTTTTAACAAAATGTTATGATTTGGAGCTCCTTCTCATGTAGGAGTCAGAAGTTCATGAGTTCCAAAGCAATTAGCTATATTCCTTCAGGAGTAGTTTGTGATCCTACCCCTGGCTATAAAAGTACCTGTGTTTTCCTGTGCTCTAGGCATCTGCTGTTACGAGACAGCATTGTATGCTAGACAGATTTCTGTTATGTTCTCTCAGTGCTGCTCCTCTTAAGGTGCAATTGTAGCCCGCAGTTCAGATACATGATTGCAGCATGATGGTAACTACAGCCTCACAGGGTTTGACATAGGCTGCCGAGCCCATCAGGGATCCTGCATAATATTTGGCAGCTGAAAGCTCTTATCTGCAGGGGTTGCAATTAAGCCTCTGAATTGTAGTGTGCCCTAGTGAATTCAACAGGCAAGTTCAGGCAGATCTAGCCTGCTCCTCTGCCAGAGGCTGCAGCCACTGCAGCAGGGGCAGCAGAACAGTGTGTGTGTCTGCATCTCAGCCAGCTCCATTCACAGCTCAACGCGGAAGCACAGACCTCCAGTAACAGTGCTGAGATGGGCTGAAGCAGGAGCACACATTCCATTCTGCGGTAATCCATGGCAGAGAGGTGAACCCAAACAAACACTGAGAATAACATCCTAAATTGCTGCTGTTTGGTTTTATCTGACTTCATTTGTCAGCTCCCTTCGATGCATGACTTTGGAAGAGCACTTGCTGTAGGAAAAGATCATTACCGAGGCAGAGTTTCAGTGTTGTTTCTGCTGTGGCTTGTAAAGTTTTGACCACTCCAGGAAAAGGGCAAAGGCTTTGGATTGTGCAGACTCATTTGTGATGTTTTTCATAGGATGCTCACTTACCTTTAAGTATCATGTTGCTTTTCTTTGTACATTACTGTTCTCCACAGGGAAGAACGTGGAACATTGGGGTTGGTTCTGTTTTTTTTTTAAAAAAAACAAAACAAAAACCTCGGTGTATTTAAACTACCCACTGACCCCCTTCTGCTTACAGATCAGCCTTTGCTTTGTTTACCACATGATACCTGGGAGTATGTTATTAGTGACTCTAGATTGTTCTGTAAGCAGCATGCATGTTTTCAGTTCTCCTGAGTCAGTTTTCATCTGATTCTTGTGAGAATCTATAATGTAAAAATTCACTCGGTTGATTTTTAACCTCCTGGGCTGATACCTTATGTGAGAGATAAACAGTGCCAGAGCCTCACAGCAAAAGCTCCTGTATATGTGTCTCTTCTGAATGATAGCAGTTTGTTGTGACACAGATTTCAGAAGTCTCAAAGTTAATAAACCTTTTAAATACATTTTAGTGGCCATGTTATGGGCTCAACATCTGTGAGAAAGCAGGTTATTAAGGGAAAAACTTGCCCAGTTGAGCACCAAAACATTTTTAGACATGTACAATGCAAACAGAGACTGTTCTTGTGTATTTTTTCCAAGAAAGGTAGTAATTGCTCAGCTAATAATATTTTTTATTCTTAAGCTCTTCTTTATGAGGGGGGAAGAAAGCCCTGGTCATTTCTGCATGAAGCCAAACCACCTCATTTTCTGAATTATCAGTTTCCCTGATTCAGAACCCAAGCCATCAGTTGAGTGCATCACCTTGGGCAACTCCTTCAATCCCATCTTCCTGTGTCCCAAATTAGTATAACAGTAACCTATCCACAGGGCACTCCATTGATCCATACAAATGTGTTATTACCTGCTCAGTATTTATTTTGTTACTGTAAAAGAGATCACATTAAATTTACGGTGCTTGGTGATAATATGTGCAACTAATTAAAAGCTGGGGTGGGTTGTACTGCTTTTTAAAATGCTTAATCAGTCACACAAATGCTGCCTTCATTCATGAAAGCACATGCTAAAGTAAGTAGCATCTGATAATTTATGTTATAAAATAATAAAAAGTGCAAAGAAGTTAAGCATCAACCTAATGTTAACTTTGAGTATAAAACAGTTTGCTGAAACCAGGAAGCAATTAAAACATACTGTTTTATAGAGAGTCCTTTACAGCAAGATAGTTTTAATAGGTCTATGTCTGCTTTTTTTGGAGGGTGAGCCACAGTTCAGTTTTGCCCAGGAAATAACAAATGGTATTAAGAACACATCAAAAGTGCAGCTGTTTTCAGGAGGTGGGTGGTGGTGTTTTTTGAGGAGAGGAGGAAGTGAGTGAATCCAGCATGCAAAGCTTGCCTGTACTAACGCATTAAGCAAAGGACTGCTCTCCTTTCAGGGCCTCCAATGTACCTCCAGTATATACCTACTTTTCATGAATACTGGCTCATGCAAAGTGTTCTGCTCTCAGAGAGGGTATGGTTTTAAAGTGTTACCCTGTTTCAAAGCTAGGCTGTAGCCCTTGTCACCTAGTCTTTAAGAAATATGCTTTCCTTTACTACTAAAAAATTAATTAGTTGTCAGCTGTGCTTCTCAAAAGATAAATAAGAGTAATGGTAAACCTGATTATGCTAATAAATATGAAAGTCTCACACAAACAACACTCCAGATATAATTCCTTTTTATTTTTCCCCTTTAACACAGATCTCTTATTCATGTAGGGAGCCAGTGTTTTCTGTGAATGTATACTTTTGGTGTATGCTTTGATTGATGGGGACCCCTGCAGGAACAGAAGGGCTTTGAAATGAAATCATACATGGCATTGTAGCTGGATACAATATTACTGTGCTGGAAAGTATCAGTGGCCATGGCAGCTATAGCTAAAGGTGTGCTAAACACCCCTAATTCTGACTAAAGGGAAGTTTGGTTAAGCCCCTTCATACAAATGGAATAGCTGTAAAGAGCAGAAGTTCCTTTTGCTAGCAAAATGCTTCATGTTAGGGCCTGATTCAAGTTGAGGCCACGTGCCATGAGTAGTTCTCCAGCTATGAGTATGCAAGGTGCTTGTTCAGCTTTAATAGGAAATAGAAGAAAGGAGAAGACTTTCTGGGCCACTGGGAAGTCAAACTTGGCAATTCTGTGAGTACCGCCTAGGTTTGCTCTACATTTTTTAACAAAAGTGTTTCTTGGTTTCCTTGCACTGCCAGCACTAACAGGTCCCTTGGGCCAAACAGCATATGCTGTTATAAAATTTCAGGCAATATAAGAGTGTATCTGAAAAATTTGTGTTAAAATTAATTAGAAATGTGTCTGCTGCTAGCAGTTAGTCACTCAGCATGAGATTTTTGGGGACCCTCTCGTCGTCTTCACAGAGTATTACAGGTTTTCCCTGCTTTCTCTACAGCTAAAACTTACTGAGTACAATCCATTGATCATGTTTTGGAAAAGTGTCTTGTTTGTTAGTATGCACTTCTGAGGTTTACTTCTGCAGAGCCTGGCACTTCATACCCGTAAAAAAACTGATCCGCTCTCAGGACTTTGCACCAAGGAACGTGAATACCAAGTCACTCCTAAAACCATTTCATAGTTCTGCAGGCTGAAAGGGAAAAGCAACCCATGCAAGATAAGCTGCCAGAGCCAACTAAGACAGCTGGCTCAGAGCATCATGTAACAATGAGTGCTGGAAAGAATCATCAATGAGCAATAGTCATGGAGGAACTCCCTTCTCAGGGGTGCTGAGGGACCCATTTGCAGACCGGACCTGCTTGCTAGAGAGGTCTGCAGCTTACTGGGGGCTCAAATCAAAGATGTAACAGGAAGATTACACAAACTTGTATGGCCCACTATCTGTTATCCTCTCTTACTCTTTTATGCTGTTTCAAAGCTAGGCTGTAGCCCTTGTCACCTAGTCTTTAAGAAATATGCTTTCCTTTACTACTAAAAAATTAATTAGTTGTCAGCTGTGCTTCTCAAAAGATAAATAAGAGTAATGGTAAACCTGATTATGCTAATAAATATGAAAGTCTCACACAAACAACACTCCAGATATAATTCCTTTTTATTTTTCCCCTTTAACACAGATCTCTTATTCATGTAGGGAGCCAGTGTTTTCTGTGAATGTATACTTTTGGTGTATGCTTTGATTGATGGGGACCCCTGCAGGAACAGAAGGGCTTTGAAATGAAATCATACATGGCATTGTAGCTGGATACAATATTACTGTGCTGGAAAGTATCAGTGGCCATGGCAGCTATAGCTAAAGGTGTGCTAAACACCCCTAATTCTGACTAAAGGGAAGCTTGGTTAAGCCCCTTCATACAGATGGAATAGCTGTAAAGAGCAGAAGTTCCTTTTGCTAGCAAAATGCTTCATGTTAGGGCCTGATTCAAGTTGAGGCCACGTGCCATGAGTAGTTCTCCAGCTATGAGTATGCAAGGTGCTTGTTCAGCTTTAATAGGAAATAGAAGAAAGGAGAAGACTTTCTGGGCCACTGGGAAGTCAAACTTGGCAATTCTGTGAGTACCGCCTAGGTTTGCTCTACATTTTTTAACAAAAGTGTTTCTTGGTTTCCTTGCACTGCCAGCACTAACAGGTCCCTTGGGCCAAACAGCATATGCTGTTATAAAATTTCAGGCAATATAAGAGTGTATCTGAAAAATTTGTGTTAAAATTAATTAGAAATGTGTCTGCTGCTAGCAGTTAGTCACTCAGCATGAGATTTTTGGGGACCCTCTCGTCGTCTTCACAGAGTATTACAGGTTTTCCCTGCTTTCTCTACAGCTAAAACTTACTGAGTACAATCCATTGATCATGTTTTGGAAAAGTGTCTTGTTTGTTAGTATGCACTTCTGAGGTTTACTTCTGCAGAGCCTGGCACTTCATACCCGTAAAAAAACTGATCCGCTCTCAGGACTTTGCACCAAGGAACGTGAATACCAAGTCACTCCTAAAACCATTTCATAGTTCTGCAGGCTGAAAGGGAAAAGCAACCCATGCAAGATAAGCTGCCAGAGCCAACTAAGACAGCTGGCTCAGAGCATCATGTAACAATGAGTGCTGGAAAGAATCATCAATGAGCAATAGTCATGGAGGAACTCCCTTCTCAGGGGTGCTGAGGGACCCATTTGCAGACCGGACCTGCTTGCTAGAGAGGTCTGCAGCTTACTGGGGGCTCAAATCAAAGATGTAACAGGAAGATTACACAAACTTGTATGGCCCACTATCTGTTATCCTCTCTTACTCTTTTATGTGGGCACCAATGATACAGATAGGAGTAATTTGAAGACTATCAGGAAAGACTGTAGAGCACTAGAAGTGGCAGTGAAGGGCTCGAGCACAGGTGGTGTCCTCGTCAATCCTTCCCATCAAAGGGAAAGGGCTGGAAAGGGCCAGCCGAGTTGGAAAAGTTAACAAATAGTTACAGGAGTGGTGCCAGAGTGAGGGCTTCAGTTACATAGAACACAGGACTCACCTGGAAAAACCTGGTCTCTTGGGGGCTGATGGGGTTCATTTGTCAGAGAAAGGGGAGAGAGTCTTTGGCCAGAAGCTGGCCAATTTAGTTAGGAGGGCTTTAACTAGTGATCCCAGGAGCATGGCATCAACTCCTCCCGCACCCAGCACATTGTGGACAGAGCCAGTAACAGGAGACTAGGCTGTAGCAACCATGAAATGGTCGAATTCAGGATCCATAGGGCAGCAAGGAAGGAGTGAAGCAAGCTCAGTACCCTCAATTTCAAGAGAGCAGATTTTGGTCTCTTCAAGGATCTCCTTGGTATGATACCATCGGACAAAGCCCATCCCTGCCCATGTAGGGGATTTGGAACTAGATGATCTTTAAGGTCCCTTCCAACTCAAACCATTCTATGATTTGACTAACCTCATAGCCTTCTATGAGGAAATTACTAGGTGGATAGATGATGGTAGAGCGGTAGATGTGGTTTATCTTGATTTCAGTAAAGCATTTGACACCGTCTCCCACAGCATCCTTGTAGATAAGTTGATCAGGTATGGGTTTGGTGATCAGGAAGTGAGGTGGATTAGGAACTGGTTGAAAGGAAGGAGTCAGAGAGTTGTAGTCAATGGGGCAGAATCTGGTTGGAGGTGTGTGACTAGTGGAGTCCCACAGGGGTCGGTACTGGGACCGGTGTTGTTCAACATCTTCATCAACGACCTGGATGAGGGTATAGAATGTACCCTCAGCAAGTTTGCTGATGACACTAAGCTGGGAGGAGTGGCTGACACACCAGAAGGCTGTGCTGCCATTCAGAGAGACTTAGATAGGTTGGAGAGTTGGGCGGGGAGAAACATGATGAAATTCAACAAGGGGAAGTGCAGAGTTTTACATTTGGGGAAGAACAACACCATGTCCCAGTACAGGTTGGGGGCTGAACTGCTGGAGAGTAGTGTAGGTGAAAGAGACCTGGGGGTCCTGGTAGACAGGAGGATGACCATGAGCCAGCAATGTGCCCTTGTGGCCAAGAAGGCCAATGGCATCCTGGGGTGCATTAGAAAGGGTGTGGTTAGTAGGTCAAGAGAGGTTCTCCTCCCCCTCTATTCTGCATTGGTGAGGCCACATCTGGAGTATTGTGTCCAGTTCTGGGCCCCTCAGTTCAAGAAGGACAGGGAACTGCTTGAAAGAGTCCAGCGCAGAGCTACGAAGATGATTAGGGGAGTGGAACATCTCCCTTATGAGGAAAGGCTGAGGGAGCTGGGTCTCTTTAGCTTGGAGAAAAGGAGACTGAGGGGTGACCTCATCAATGTTTACAAATATGTAAGGGGTGAGTGTCAGGGAGATGGAGTTAGGCTTTTCTCAGTGATGACCAGTGATAGGACAAGGGGTAATGGGTGTAAATTGGAGCATAGGAGGTTCAAGGTGAATATCCGAAAAAAATTTTTTACTGTAAGAGTGACAGAGCACTGGAACAGACTGCCCAGGGAGGTTGTGGAGTCTCCCTCACTGGAGACATTCAAAACCCACCTGGATGAGTTCCTGTGTGATGTACTCTAGGTGACCCTGCTCTGGCAGGGGGGTTGGACTAGATGATCTCTCCAGGTCCCTTCCAGCCCCTAAGATTCTATGATTCTATGATTCTAATAAAGACTAGTCACTGTCCTCATTTGCTTCCTCTTTATGTTTCTCTCCAGCACATGGTGTCAGAAGCCACTGTTTCCCTTCCTGGAGGCAACTTTACTTTGCTGCCATTGCTTTGACAAAAAAAGAAAATAAACAAATAGAGTGGCCAGAAAGAAAAACAGGAGGCAGTAGTAATTTTTAAGACATCTTTTGGAAACAAAGCAATTCTTCTTGAGCTTTCGTGTATAGAAAAATTTATTGAGATGAAAACCTAAAACTAGAACATCAAAACGATACTTGGGTTTCTTCCACAATGACAACCTACATAAAGAACAAAAGAAACAACTCTTTAAAGTCTTTGATCTATGTTATACTTTACCAGCAGTATGAGCTGTGAGGTATGATTCCTTCTTACTACATTGATTAGGAGTAATTTTCTATTCTAGTTTAAAAGTTCTTTATGAGACAGTGTGACCCTGTGCTATTATATATTGCTATTTACTCTTATTCCCTAGGTACACTAAATCAAAGAGATGGCTCATTTTCATCTATGCCACTATTCCTTCCTACCTCTTTAGCAGATTGTTGTCATACCTGTGAAGAATGTCATGCGTGGACCTTAATCAAAGCTACTATGAATTTCTCTAGAGGCATTCAGATAAAATTAGTAACAGTAGAATAAAGTAAGTAAGGAAGTTCAGTGAGCAACTATTGGTTCTCGGAAGTAGCCCAAATGTTACAGAACAGAATACATTAAAAGAACTGTGGTAAACATTCTTTTCCATTATTTTGTTTCACACATGAAGTAACTAGATCTAACTTAAACCATTTTGTGATCACACTCATCTTCACTTCAGATACCCAGACTGAAGGACTGAAGCACAGGCTCAATCCATTATTGCCATGATTTTTTTTAAAGTCATTCCAATTTTAGCATTTTACACATCCTTTATTTAAAATTATGAGCTTGAAAAAACATTAATTTTAGTTTCTTGACCTTCTGTAATACACTTTTTGCAGCTAGCTGAGGTTCAAGGTGAATATCCGAAAAAAATTTTTTACTGTAAGAGTGACAGAGCACTGGAACAGACTGCCCAGGGAGGTTGTGGAGTCTCCCTCACTGGAGACATTCAAAACCCACCTGGATGAGTTCCTGTGTGATGTACTCTAGGTGACCCTGCTCTGGCAGGGGGGTTGGACTAGATGATCTCTCCAGGTCCCTTCCAGCCCCTAAGATTCTATGATTCTATGATTTGAAAGCAGGAACTGACTATGTGACCAACTGGCCACCTCTATCCTGTCCCAATAAACTCCCCAAGCAGCAGTCTGTGAGGTTGTCAAATGTTAGAATCATAGAGTGGTTTGGGTTGGAAGGGACCTTGAAAGTCATCTTGTTCCAAGCCCCCTGCATGAACAGGGGTACCTCCCACTAACCAGTTTGCTCCAAGCCCCATCCAACCTGCCCTTGAACACATGGAGCAGCCACAACTTCTCTGGGCAACCTGTGCCAGTGTCTCATAAGCCTCACAGTAAAGAATTTCTTCCTAATATCTAATGTAAATTTACGCTCTTCTAGTTTAAAGCCATTACCCCTTGTACTATCACTACATGCACTCGAAAAACAAGTCCCTCCCCAGCTTTGCTATAGGCCATTTCATGTACTGTAACATTGCTATAAAGTCTCTTCTCCAGCCTGAACCTTTTCATTTCAATATTCATACTCTGTGATAACCTAATATTTCCAAGCTAATGATGTAAACTAAATCTCATCAACTGACTTGTAAATTAAGCAAATGCTACTATTCTACTTCTCACTTATAGGGACTTCCCTTTAGCTTGTACCAATAGGAAGGCAGAGGACAGTGAAAGAAGAGTTAACTGAAGTTTGGCTGTTTTCAGTTAATCGTCCCCTGCACAAGCCATGAAGACTGAAAAAGTGTTGGCATAATCTGATATCCCCATAAGTTCCCTTCACTTCTCCTTAAAAATTTGCTCTGTCAAATGAGGATGAAGGACAAAAATCAAGACAATATGAAAAATAAGCGACGACTGGAAGGAGGAGAAGAAATATTAGCCCATAATGGAAAAGACCAAGTATAAGGATTAAAGCAAGTGTGGTAGAATTTTTTTTCTAGCTATGTAAAGTAGTAAGAGCTAGTTAAGTACAACCTATGGAAATTTTTCTACTTTAAAATATTAGTTCTTAAAGACCTCCAAATGGATTGAAGGCATTTTTTAAACATGAAGGCAAAGAATGACCTTTTACAGCCTACTGGCATAACATTGCTAACAGCTGGCTTGACCTAAGAATGTGTCCCATTGATTTTAAGGACACTACTCAGATGTAAAGGTTTATATAAATGGTTGCATATCTCTGTCTTAAATTAGAAAATAACATAAGGAGGTAAACAACAATGTTAATGAGCATTATAAAATATTTCAAGTTAATATTTTTTCCCATATCTCATATTGTATGGGTAAGAAATGAATAATCTGATATAAGTTTCAAGCATTCTTTTCTAAAGACAGTAGATATGCTAGTGTTCAGATTAAAGACTTCATATAAGCCAGAAGATTCAATGATCCATTCATCCTGAGGATTTTGAAAAATACTTGTTTGCTTCTGTGCTATTCCAACTTTCATTCAGTTGTCTGTCTATTTTAATTCCCAACCTTGTTAAGTGATTCTTAAATGTTTGTAAATATTTTAAGAAGAGCTAGAATATTTTTTTTTCGTGTAAGAAAATATTGTCCTTGACATCCTCCTTACAGAAACAAAGAGCAAAGGAGAAATTACAGCAGCTATAAATCAGTTTTGTGGTTTTGATAATTTAATACATTTTTCATGGTTTACATTTTTCTGTTTGCCATCCTCGTAACAAGTCAGTTGGCATGCAGCTTTGCAATCAATCTCATCTCTTTCTCCACCCTCTCTTCCATCCCAGTCTTACACTTAAGAGGAATTTAGATTCTAATAAGTGTTTTGCTAGATGTGCAATCCAAAGACTTATCTTTTAATCCCTGACATTTGCATGATCCCAATTCTGCAGTTTAAAAATAATTTCTTTTTTTTTTATTTTATGGACAGAGCAATTAATATTATTGTAGGGTTAGTAACTCTTAAGTGGCTATGCTGATGAGCTAACATAATCCTTTGGAAGGGGTAATAGCGTAATAAAGCATGAAGGAATAATCTTAGTCATGTCTCTCTGGTATTCTGACAATTGCACCCTGTTCAAAAGCAGTTTCCTGCAAAACCACCAAAGGAAAATGACTGTAGTTGTCAACTGCACGAGACAAGGGAAACATCCGTGGCTGTGTCAGTCATTTTAATAAGTCACAGAAGGACGGAAAGTGGAGGAACAAATTAAAAACAACAGTATTTTTCTCCCTTCCCCCCAACAGAAGAAAATGAGAATAGTTGCAATTTCATTTGCTTTTAAAGCACAGCACTTGGGTAATAAACATCCCCTGCAAATGTGCTGAGCAAACACCTCCGCATTCATCAATATGCGGGAGCTGTTTATTGCCTCATAAACTTGGAAACAAGTGATATTGTCTCTTAAATCAATGGCTGCATGGACATCCTAGACCCTAGGAGAACAGTACATCCAGACAATGCTGATACTTAAATTAATGGTTCTAGTAATGACTGAAAGGTGCTTTGTCACTATTAAAGAAGTTAGGCATGGATTAAAAGTAAACTAGTACACAATGTATGTATGTTGTGATAGGAATGTGTGTCTCATTATAGTTCTTTATTGTATTGGCATAAAAACTTAGTGCTCCATGCAGTTTTGTTTTAAGTGTGGTTTGGGCTGCCAGTACTAATAGGGTCAAACTTGGCTTGCCTAGTTTAGGCACAAACCCAGTTTCTGAACCTGTAGGGAAGATTGCTTGGGCTGTGAAACTGTGTTCGTTTCATCAATTTCAAACCAGATTAAAGAGTCAATAATGATCTGGATTTCGTGGCATCCATGGTCTGAAAATTATTTATAAACACTACAGAATTAGCTGACATCACACTTTAAGTTTCTCATTTGCAATGTCTCAAGCTGGTCCTGTGTTCTTTATCAGAAGGGAGGAGAATGCACAGCTGGAAGGTATGGCCTCTGGTCTTCAACTGCTGAAGTTCAGGGCAGGACGTCCGTGTAGAAGAAGGTGTGACAAGGATCAAGGAAGGGCTGACGACTGATCAAGGGCTGTGTTTTGCTTTCTGCATACTTGCAGTGTGTATATTGCAACAAGGACTAATTGCTTCCTGAGCAACCGTAACTTTAATAAAAGCAGTGAAATGCAGTGGAATGTGAATTAGGCCTCCATGTAAACCGGCCTTCTGACTGTATACCATGTGTCCCAGGCAAATGTGAGTATCTTATGTTGTTGTTCATGCTGTTGAGGGAAATCATTTAGCAGAAGTGTAGGTACATATGTACTTGCTGCTGTCACATCTTCTCAAGGCAATCAACCATGCTTCTAAAGCATTCCCTCTTTTGAAGAGGAACAGCAAAAAGGTAGTGGAGAAAAAAAAATTCCTTCTCATCTTTAACCCCAGAATGATTTACAAAAACTAATGAATTACTAATACTGCACTATATATATTATTACATTATCTATTATATATGTTTCCCATCTGCAGATTGTTCCAAGCAGATCCTACCTTGTATATCCAAAGGGAGAACAGTATTCTATTTGAAATATTTTATATGTATTTATTTATGGAGTATTTGCTCCTGGTAGGTTGCATTTCTGAAGATCTTACATTCATATTTAGTGCCAGAACTTTCGCATCTGCAAGCAACAATGTATGGCTGATGATGTCCCAGGAGAGCACTGTATAAACTCTTTACCAAGTCTGTGTACAGTTCTGATTTTAATCTTTAACTTCAGGTCCTCTTTGAATTAGCCATGTCCATTGGTGCATTATAATTGTTTTCTAAGGAGCTAAACAGTTTCTTTTGTTCAGGTAGCTTAAGAGCTGAGTGGGCTTTCTTCAAACAGTGCAAAGCAAAAACCTATTTTCATTAGCTGCAAATGGTAAATATTTTGCTACACTTCAGACCCCTCATAACAGCTTAAAAATAAAACTGGATGAAGTCCACAGTAGTCCAATTCAGATTGTAGCCTGGCTGGAATACTAGGTATGTGTTCGATATAGCATGTTGCTAGAGTGCAGCTCATAAACTAAAATAAATCTAGAGAAGGAGAACAGGAAGATGAACTAGTGCAGAAAAAAATAACACAGTCAAGTATAGGAAACTTAGCAAAAGAGTATCAGAGATAAAATGTAAGAAGTTGTAAATGCTTATAGGATGTAAATGCTAAGGAGAAAGAAGATATTGTAAAGCAAAGACAAAATCAAGAAAAAGACATTAGGAATAATGGAATGGAGTGTGCTCCCAGGAGTAGCAGTAGACCTATCCATTGGGAATTCTAACTCGTTTTGACAGGACAATGGAAAATTACTATCTAATACTGTTCTCTGTTACCAGGATTTGTTTTCACTGATGTAGTAGCTTTTCCCTTTTGCTACCTCTCAGGGAATGAAATTAGTACTTCATTAGTGCTTTCTCACAACAGAGAAGAAAATAATAAATTTCTATTGCCTAGTGAAGCAGCAGTCTAATATTTGTATTTCTGCTTGGAGAAGCATTTCAAGATTTTTAACAGGTGAAATACAGCTTTTCTTATGAGCAGAGCAGCCCCTGTTGTTGCTTTCTCATCCTGGAGGCTCCCTTGAAATATAGAAAATGAGTGCTATAAAAGCTGAATATTATAGAAGTAGGTATGCTTTTTGAGAACAAAATATATTTTATAGCTTCAAAGTGAATGGATGTAAAGTTATGACAGTTTTGAGCCAGGTTCCCAAGCACAAACACGGAATACCACTCTCTTTCCAAAAAAGTATCTTGAGCCTCACTCTTAATTGTTGTGGACCTTAGTTCAGCTTACTTGTTAGCAACAACCTCTGCTTTGCCTACAATGGCCCAAACTGAGTTTTCATTACCCATATCCTCATTTTCACCTCAACTGCAGTCCTTGACAATTTTGAACCTTGTCTATTCCTTTTACAGTTGAATCTGAATGTGCTTTCTCCTCCACTCTCAGCCATGGTCCTTTCATGGTCTTGCTCTACCTGTAGTTTGTGTCACTCCTGCCCTAATATTCATCAGCTTTCCACATTTTCTCCTCTAGTGCTTTCTTAAACCGTCTAAATTAGAAACATTGGCAGACAGCATTTAGTCAGCTCCCTTCTAATTGGAAACCAGCTGCACTTAGCCCCATAGAAGTTAAATGGATGTGTCGCCACACATCACACTTAGCCCCATAGAAGTTAAATGGATGTGTTGCCTTTGACTTCAGTGAGGCCAGGATTTCAAGCTTACACTTCTCACATTTCTTGACTATCTCAAAAGCAAGAAACTGTAGTTTCTAGGCAGTACAAATACAGTGATTTGTGCCATCCAAAAATCTTGCCTGCTTCTAAGACTATTACTTGCTTGGTGGTTCAGTTCTACCAGAACATTTTGGCAGGCTTTCTGCTAAGATTAACAAAAGGTAGATAAATAAGGACTTGGTGCATTTAGATACTTTGTCATTCTGTAATGTGTCGTGCTGTATCTCTGTATTCAGACAGAAGAATGTTGGCCATGTTCCTGTCTCATTTCTAAATGCTGGCAAGCTAACTGTAATCAAGGTATTCCTTTTAACAGGATTGATTTAAGGCTAAATGGACCTCTCTACTCCTTGCAGCTTCAGGTCCTTCAAAAATGAATACTAAACTTGGGAAAAAAGTAGAAGCACTAGTTCTTTTCCCACTACTCTTATTTTCCATGTTAATGAAAACCTTACCTCCTTTTCATAATTTTTACTCCACCTTGTTCTTCCTCATTCTTAAAGGCTCTGTGGTATTCAGTCCTTTTCATACTTGACGACTGATTTATAATTTCTATGGCCATAGCTACCATCCTCTTATTTCTTTCTCTAACCTTGAAGGACAGATGAAGCAGAAAGACTAGAGTAGATAGATGTTTAATATAGAAATTGAAAAAGAAGTGATTGTAACTTAATCTGAGAGAGAGGAAAATGAGCTAGGATAAAACAAAAGTGGTTAAAAACACCCAAAGAAAGAGAATGAAAAATAACACCTAAAGGAAGAAAGCAAAGAAACAAGGAAAGAAAGAAGGGGGCTGGAATCAAAGTTTATATATAAGTGGTCAAACGTTACACAGAAGGAAAACAAACCCTGGAAAATGTAGGAAAGACATGGAGTCTCCTTACTGGGCAAAAGAAATGCAGCAGGAGGAAAGAAAGGAAGAGATAAGAAAATCAAGAGATGTTTCATTGCATTGAATTTCAGAATTTGATGGAAAAGTTGCATTCACAAGATCCCTACAAAATAATATTAATGTATAAAATCATAAAAGATGTAATTATTATTTATGCAAACCACACGTACTTTTGTACCTGATTCAACACAGCACTCAAGCACTGGCTCAGTTCCCATGAAGTCAAGCAGAACTAATTATTTTACTCAAGATGGGCCTGAGCTCCCCACAGATTGTGCAAGATGTATCAGTTGAATACCCTGCACTGAGGGTTCAGGTTTTGTCTTGCTCAAAGACAAAAACCATCTCAAAGCTTCTCTGTGATTTTAGCAAAAACAGGAGGTTCCTTTTCATCCTTATAACAATTCTAGTCCCTTCTTTACCCCACAAACTCCTGGGGATGTCATTGCCCAGCTTTACATCTCTGCACGTGCTCTGGATCTATCATAGGGAGGCCAATCAACAAACTATTTGCTATCCATAGTTACTCTGCACTTGAAGTCAGATTCACCATTTTAGGAATTAGTCTGGCACCTGGTTTACTCAGGTATTATTTGGTTGTTTGAGCTGGGTTGAGGAGAGCTGGGAGCTGGTTTTGGCAAAGCTGAAGTCACAATCACAATAAAAATGAATAAATTAAATTCCATCTATTTATAGCAAAAAAACCCCACATCAAATAAGGGATTCCATGGGACAGTTCTTGCACTGCACCTCACATGTACCTCAGCACAGGCATTGCTAAGAGATTTGTAAATGAATCACATAATATAAAGTCCTGGTTACCACTTGGTCACCCAGCATTCACATCAACATTTGCAAGAGTTGAGGATCACTATATTCTATTAATATCAAGTCAGTATTTTCGTCCTATTCCCAAGTGAAATGGGGTTGTCAGTTTTGCACACTGGTCACTGGGTGACTACCTGGAAAAAATGTAGCTGTCTTGGGCGTGTACAGATCGGGAACTTTCAATTGATCAGAAAGGAAGTTTTTCAATGAGCAGCTAGAGAGATAAGAAATCTTCTAATAAAGACTTCACTTCTCAATGAAACAGACATCCATGCAGGCAGGAAGCAGGTTAAAGGCTCACAGGCAGCAGCTAAATCCTCCAGCTCCACTTAGCTTATCCCATCTCTGCAGCACAGTGCATTGAGTTGTCATCTGCCATTTGTGTATTCATTCTAATTCTTTCTGCCTTGTTATTCTGTCAATTTCTTAATCTATTTACACTGACTTTATTTTCAGTGTGTCTATTGTGACAGAAAATCCTAGAATTGCCTTGGGTGTTGTCTGAAAATGGCCATTATCGAATCATAATACCTACCCAGATGAGGAACTGTAAAGGCCCTAGGCATCAGTAGGAGTCCTTAACAGCTGCCTGCAGTTTAGACCTGCATATCAATTTCTGCCTTGGATCATATGCAGCATTATAAGGTGAACAGGCACTGTGTGTATTAAAATTTGGATTAGTGGCTCAACCAAAATGTTCACTTTCCATCCCTCTCTCTCTGTGTCTCTCTTTTTTACCACATTAATAAACTTGCTATCTCCATCCTTTGTTGGTAAACTATATAAAAATGCAAATGATCCAGAATCCAATTAATTTCTGGAAGGTTGCAGCTGCTTTGGGCCCTATTCACAAAGACATGTGGTGTGCTTGCATGCGCGTGTGTGTATGCATGTGTATACATTTGATTGCTAAGAAAATCAAGCCTTATTATTGAAGCCTTGACTCTCAAAATTTGAGCTATTGTTCCTTGCCAGTGCTGATGCAAACAGATAATTTCCAAATTGCATTCCACGTTTATTAAAGTGGTAGGAAATGTGGCTAATTTCAGACAAAGCTGAGAAAAGGTGGAGCTTGAGAGCTGAAATAGGAGATCTGGGAAATCTGTTTCTATTACAACAAAGAAAAGTTTATCTAATATCTCAAAAAGCATTAATTACTGTGAGACGCAAGCGAACACATTGTGGATTTCTTCATTGGTTTTGTCATTCTTTATTGCTTTATTCTACTACTGTGAGTTTGGCATCATTCTGTGTTTTGGGGTTTTTTTTGCTTGTATCTAATGTGTAGTTATGAAATTGAGACCATCTTGGGAATATTTTTTGTTGCCCCAGCTCAGGCTTCAAACAGAAATTCACCTAGACCAGACAGTTGGAAGCAATGTCTGTAATTGTTCCTGCTCCTGGTTGAACTTGGGCAAGACACTCAGGACTGAATATGTAATTTTTATTTTTATATTAAGGGCCTCCATTTATTGCTCCCCATTTTGCATCTGAAGCTGGAACCACGAATACTGAAGCATACAAAACTAACAACATTGTGAGCACATGGGTCTTGATCCCTTCTCTATCTGTTCCCCCACATTAACATGTTATTGATGAACAACGAAATCAACAGTGTCTAGTTTTCTATTATATTTATGTCTAAATATGT
Source organism: Chaetura pelagica (assembly GCF_000747805.2). Taxonomy (NCBI): domain Eukaryota; kingdom Metazoa; phylum Chordata; class Aves; order Apodiformes; family Apodidae; genus Chaetura; species Chaetura pelagica. The sequence goes on along the minus strand of NW_009953187.1, from coordinate 202,014 downwards.
TCTCATTTGTCTTCTCTACTGCCCAATATGGGTTAAGCATATTTGTATCAGAGGGTATTAGTAGTCTCTTTCCCCTACCTAATGAACCTCAAAAAAGCTCAGTATCCATGGGACCTCTTTCCCTGTGCCCTTTTCTCTGCTTGTTTAAGTTGGCCAACAGTTCAAAATTTATGCAAGTGAAGGGACTCAGGGCTGACGAAAGCATGATCATATATCAGGCAGAAAAGAGGACATTTTCCTTAGCTGTAAATAATCTGGGAATCTTATTCTACTTATTCTTAAAATAAAGATTTGTTGTTTTTCTGCAACAGTCACTGAAGAAACACAGATGCTGCTGACAGTGAGAGGTAAACCTAACAAACATATTTTGCCATTTTTATTGTGCTACGAGCATTTGGTGAAATGTTAGCCATCATGAAAATCCAACATTTAAGGTACATAGTAGCCTATTAGACATATGTAGAACAAGCACTTCTCAATTTATTACGGCCAGCAGTTTCAGCAGTGAGTGCATACAAGGCTAAATTCAGCCTTGTGCAGAGAGCCTGTGTCAGGTCAGAGCACCATCTGAATCCCACTTGAGCTCTAAAAATAGAATTTCAAAGTGGAATTTAAAGCCCTGTCATAACGTCTGGTACAGACAGGAATTTAACAGAGGAGGCAGTTTCTGCCAAGGTTGCGATGCCTTCTCTAAATACAGTCTTGCAAGCGTCAATCCACCGGGCCAGTTCCACCAGGCGTGGCTGTTCATTGAATAATGTACTGAGGTGCCTTGATTAATTAGGCTCTTCTGTGGGCAGTAAGCTGAAGGCTGCTCTCTTCCCTGGGAAAGAGCCAAAGCATTTGATCAGATAACTGGGGTTTAAAGTTATTTTACAGTGAGAGCTTTTCTTCTTTTGGCTTTGTTGTAGCTGATAATGCACAGAGATAATGCATATTGGGAGTGCTGATAACAAAAGGAGTAAGCAGATCTATAGCAAGAAAAATGGGCGAGAGGCTCCTGTCTCAAGCACTGTTCTGGAAGACTGGGCGGAGAGCTGGAATCGATAAGGTTGTGTGTGCATTAGCTGTAGCTGCTTGTCTTGCTGCCAAAGCAACAGTGGATGTTAAGAGCTTGCTGTTACAGGCCTAAAACTGGGGCAGGTACTGGGTATAGTGCTTGTGTAGGATACTTTATTTCCACTATGCATATCTCTGAATAAAGAGCAGTAACGATTGAGGCAATGTCTGCATTCAGAAGCCTCAAGAAAACACCAGAGTTCCCAAAGTAATAGCTCTGGTAGAGACAGAGCAAACTCCCCTACTGCTTGCCATATTCCAGAGCACAGAAATTATTTCACAAAACTATGTAATATATTAAGACTTTAAAATTAGAGGTTCCTCGCATGCAAAGAAGGAGAATTTAGAAGAGTGTAAGTAACAGCTCCATCTGGTGATACCATCTTTATCGCAATGTATTTAATTCTCTTTTATATAGCCTTCCTGGCCCACTCCCTTACCCCAGCTTTCTTTCAATTTTAGATCATTTTCTTCTTTCCCAGTTGGCTTCATTATCTGAAATCATTCAGATTTCATTATAGTGAACAAAGTATAAATATTTCTTTAAGGTAGTGACTACACTGGAGCATTATGGGAGTCTGGCAAATTGTCCCAGATCACTAGATAAGGTGATCTCTGTCATAATTCATTCCAGAGTAGAAGCGGGAAAAGTGTCTCTCCTTGGTATAAGAAATGTCCTGTTAAAGTAATCAAAGAAAAGAAAGAGATTGATTCATGTGATTTTAAAAGTAATATCTGAAGCTGTATAATTTTCTTGAAGGGCTTACTTCTGCAAAGTGTGCATTGCCTTCTTCCAGCTTCTAGTTATCCTTAATCTGTATTGACATCAAGTTTGAGGTACCTACCATTTGTCTGAATTGTATAACAGGTGTGTTATTAATTCTTTCATCTTTCCTTCCACATCTTAGTCAACCCCATTTTGAATATCCCAGATCCAGCAATCTGGTAGAAGAAGGTAAGATCATATTAAGAGCTATTATTAGTAAGATCAAAGGCCTGTTTAACGGAGCTCCGGTCTCTGAACAATACTTGCTCTTGCTGCTCCCCTGAACTCCAGCTGTGTTCATCCTGAAGAGATATAGTCTCTCTATATTGGGTAGCTCTCAACAGATGATTGATTTCCCATAGTCCATGCATACACAGCATCATCAGGCAGTCATTTCACAGGTCCATGACTTCTTGTACAAAGAATCACTTGTGTTTGATTTGAATGTTGTTCTCATTATCTTCATTTGTTGTTCCCTAGTTCTCATGTGGGAAGGGGTCAAGATCCATCTTCTGTGTTGTGTTCATTTCTCAGATTTCTAACAAATTCTTAGAGATCATGCTTTTCCAGGACACAGTGTGCTAGCCATTTCCTGTTGTAGTTGCTGTGTAGCTTTTCATAATATGAAGGTTGCTTTGCAACTTTGATAATCCTTGTTGATTTCTTTTGAAACTCTCCGTTCTACCTGTATCCTTTTTTGAGGGAAGGGAACCAGATGGTATTTGGCACACTGTATTCAACGTGGAGTTGAGCGATGGTTTTCTGTAGCAGCACAGTGATGTTCTCTGTGTTGTTCTCCATTTATTTCCTAATATTTTCTAACATTTGACTTGCCTTCTTGACTGCTATTAAGCATCGGGTTGACATTTTCATACAACTATCTGTCATAACCTCAGATCTATCTTCTAAGTAGTAATGATCAACTCCATCATATTAATATATGGAGTTAGAATTGTTTTTCCCCATGTGCATTGCTTTCCATTTATCTACAGTGAATTTCATTTGTCATTTAATTGCCCAGCCACTGAGCCTCATAAGGATCCTCTGTAGGGTTTTTTTTTTTGTTGCTGCTTGTCCTTGATATCTTGAATAGCTCTGTATCATCATCAAACTTCCTGAATTCCCTACTCACCCACATTCTCTAATGGTTTATGAATAAACTGAGTATCCCAGGTGCCAGCTCAGATCCCACTGGAGCTCCAGGAGTGGAAAACACTGTATTGCAAAAGCAATGTGTCGTATCCATTCACATGTTCATGCAGGGACCTTTCCCTTTACCCCACCACTCCTCAACCTTCTTAAAACCTTTTGTGAAGGATTTTTTAGAAGACCCTTGGAATGCTAAGTAGATTCAATTCAGCAATAACCTATTGGTTTGTAATGATATAAGTTTAGCACTAGGATTAAGTCCTCTCCATTAAATCCACCATCATTTTATTCAACCTGGTAGAAAAAGCATAGGAACAGTGATGAAAAACACCAAGAAAAAAATACAGTTTGGTGGGTTAGTTCTTTTTTTCTGTGTGTCTGCACCCTATTAATGTGCCATCTGCTGCTAGGACATAGATTCATTTACTATTACAGTGTTCTAACATGATTACCTTTTTTTTCCCCTCAAAAGCCACAACAGGGCTAAATATAGATATACTTAAAATTCTAGGGAAAGAGGCGGTCCTTGCTCCAGACACAATTGTTCTCTTGATTTTGAGAACATTACCACTAGCATTAAATGTAATTTACTTTATCTGATGACAGTTTGCTGAACAAGATCCTAAGTTTTAATAGGATCAGGATATAGATGGTAAGATGAGAGAAGAGAAAAGCACTGTGGGTGGAATTCATCCCACCCCATTACCCCTTCCTTAACTATGAACAAATTGAGCACAAAGAAGAGATTACACTGTCTCCAGGAGGTGGGCCAAGATAGAGGGAATAAGCATGTCCAGTCTCCAGGCTGGAACAAAGTCTGACACCCTGCTGCATTTCACCCTGGTGGGTTGTTGCCCTGCTGTAGTACGGTTGTGAACTCATTACTCAGATATATGCTTCTCTTCTCTCTATTCACCACTGCACTCCTAATTACCCTCTAGTTTATGGTCACTAGTACAGGCTCATGCAGTTGCTCAGGGTAGCTGTTCTGGAAGCCATCTGCCCTTTACACAGCAGAACCTTTTTTTTAATGTCTCATACTATCACGGGCAAATTTTGTAGTATGAGAAAGCCCTTCACCAATCAAAGCATCTAGCGTTAGAGGAGAAATTGGTTTCTCATTCAGAGTTATGGGACTATTATGACCTCCCACATTACTGCTGGTTCATTTGCAATCAGCTTTTTCATTATCTTTCAGCTACACCGGACCAGAATTATGTTAATTGCCCATTAACTACAGTTGGGTGATTCATTTATTCTTTTAATTTAGAGTATCAAAAATGGATCTAACCTCTATTTTGCTTTTAAAACTTTCTGATACTATCTCTGCTGCTACAGAGGTGAAAAGAAAAACAAGGTATCAATAAAGCCATGTCCTTCACTGGGTATGGAGCCTCTGTGGACAGCATGAGGGAGCCTGTATTTCTTGCAAGGTATTCTGCAAAGAATGATAAAGGAGCTTATCAGAAGAGTTAATTTCTTTTTCTTTCCTTTCCTGCTGGAGTAGATTTTCCTACATATACTGGAGTTTCTTGATTCTGTTTTTCACTGTTATTTCTGCCTCTTAAAGGGATTTGTGCTTCAAAGTTTAAATCATCCACTATCTAGCAAAAATTTGGTTAATACTTCTATGTGGCAAGCTTATCAACCATCTGTGGACATTTCTGCAGGTGGGATGTGTAGCCAGTCTCACCCAGAATACTAATTCCATTTTTTTTTTCCCTTTAATTGTCAGGATTCCTGAGCTGTCTGTTCCTTCTGGAGGCAGGGGAGTAATTTAGTATTTTTCTTTCAGATGGTTTTTCCTTGGACTCCTCAGAATTGTGGACCAGGAGTATTCTTATCTCTATTATATAAGATGGATTGTATTATTAACTTAAGCTTTCCCTTGTCGCAATATGTAGATGTTTGTGATAATTGTTGATGGCAGAGTTTTCAGTGGAAATGTAGCTGCAGACCTACAAATACTTAAATATAACTTTACTCAAGTGAATTAGCCTAATTTATATGACTCTAGCACTTACGTATCACTTATAAGAATGAACATACTCATCCTCAACTAATTGTAGACTCTGGAAGAACTTTCTAAATTTTCCTGATTTGTACTATCATAATACCAGGAATCTTAATCAAGGATCCAGATATCACTTTACTCAATGCTGTACAGGTTAGTAAGAAATAAAATACATGAAGTCTCTGAAAGTTTATACTCTCGAGTGTGGTAAGACAAAGGAGATGATAGAATAGGTGGAAGAGGAGAAGCAGAAGGCAAGAAAGGGCATTTGTACACTGTGCACTGCAATGCAGTTGAGAGGGCTCTGGGGCAGGGAATTCCAGAGAGTCTAAAAAGAAGGGTAAAGAAGAGCCTGAAAGTAGGCGTAAGGGAAGCCAGGTTTCAGTGTGGGATGGAGTCATTAAAGCAGCTGGAAGGCTTGGGGAAAGTATAAGAAGGAGGAAAACTGAAGGTCACATTGGATCACACAGGTATTTTCATGTAGGCAGGGCAAAGTTTTGGTTATTGTTTTTTTTTATTGGACCAAATCAGATGAGCCTTTGGGGGCGAAGGTGCACCTGCAGGTTTGAAAAACCTGACATTTGAGCGTGTCAGTTTTTCTGCTTTTTAAGTGGAGCTCTTGTGCAAGGAAGAGTAAGAAGTAAAAGGAGGAAGCACTGGAGTATGAAAGAAGCAAATAGGCTAAAAAGTGTTTTACTTTATCATTCCTGGGGGATTTAGAGTTACTTAGATTATTAGATTACAAATACTATACACTTAAAAAACATATTAATTTTCATCAGAAAAATGCAATTAAATGGATTTTTTTGGTGCTACATAGGTAGATACATGTGTTTATGAAGAACATCTAAAGTTCACTATATATATTTAAACTTTGTCTTATTTTTTTAATGCCATCTTTTTTTTCCTCCCTTTTTTAGTGCTTTGGTTTATTCTCTCTTTTATTTTCTGCATGTGTTTTTGCCCGTCTTTAACATCTGTTTTCTTTTCAATTAACTTCTACTTTCCCTTTTCTATACATCCTCAGGCCCTCGCTTTGCAAACTCTTGTACAAGACTGTTCACATTAAAATCAACAGTGGTGTGGCATTAGGAATAAAGTGTCACTGACTTGCTATTAAACCCTAGTTTTTTCAATGGAATTAACAGAGATGTGCAAATAAACCAGAAGTGCATAGACCTTTATTTTTCTGAACACTAAAGGGTTGCCTACAAAAGCCATTGAATTTTTGAGGGTTTTTCATGTCAATATCTTTTTTATTTAAGGCACAGCAGAAATTTATTTATTATGCTCTTTTCCACAGATCACATGTTTTATCATGATTTTGCAGTATAGCAAAAAAACACAAGATGAGTAAATCTGATAGTCAGTGTCCCAAAACAATAAAATTCACAAGTTTGTTGTCCACTCAGTCAACTTCTAACCATTACCATGAATTACATCAATGAAAAGGAGGTTTGTCTCACACAGTTATGGGTGCACTCTAGAGGTCCAGCAGTTAATTCAGCATCTTAAAAGATGGCTGTTGCTTCCAACAGTCCCTTTAACTTTTGCTTACACAGCATCCCTTTCCAAACTCTTTTTTGAGCTTCTAATCACAGTTATCATCTTCTTGGAGAGGGTAGCAGCCTTGTAGATTAATCATCTCTGAGTTGTGATTGGAGCACCCAAGACACCTCCCTGTCATTCAGCGTCTTTGTAGTGAATGGCACTGCCCCGTTTGTTAAGTAAAGCAGCATGTAAAGACAGAAATTCAGACACAGAGACAGGTAGAAGCTGGAAGGCAAGGTAAAAGATAAGCAGGGTAGCTCAAATGTGGCTCAGCCTCTCAAAATGGGCAAATTGCAGGTACCCTGTCTTAAAGCAGTTAGATTAGATTACTGAAAGAATGAAACTGCAAAGATAGAAAACAGGAAAAAACAGGCTTAGAGAATCATGCTAATTTAGCTGCTTTTGCATGAACAGATAATTTCCGCACTCTGCTTTTTGAAAGCCAAGGGCCTAGAAGTAGTTACTAAAGCTACTCTGGTGTGTGTCTACCGAAACACTCATTGTCTCATTGTTTTTATATACACACAGATGCACACACGAGTGTTGAGCACCTTCTGACTTCAGGTCCCACTCCCTGATTAGGATTTATTGATTTAGACATTCCAAAACTGTCTGTGTTTAATCATCACAGTGCTCGATGTTATAATACTGTCTGGACTGTAAAATATGCAGAATGCAAAATATGGAGAGAGTTCAACCCAGCTTTGCTTCTGGAATCTCAATTATTTCATTGCTGATAAATTTAATTTACATATGTAATTTTAAATCTTTGTTTAACATTTTTACCATAATCCTTTTCCACATTTTATTAAGTGTCCAGAATTTGATTATTAGTTCATTTACCTCTGAACTAATCAGAAGGAATAAAACTGAGATTCCCAGGTTTTGTAACAGATGCAGTAACTAGTTAGGGGTGCAGCCATTTTTCTATATACGAATGCTACCCTCTTCTGGACAACCGGTACGTTACAGCTTGATTGTCTTTACTCCTGTGAGTAACTTTCCCAGGCTAACTGGAGATTTCAATGGTATGGCTTTTCTGTCCTGATTGACAGTTGGATATCAGCTACAGTATTTCCCTGGCTGCCCTTTCCCTGGAAGATACCAAATATGAAAGGTAGCTCTGACTTCTTTGCAAGGCTCTAAGGACAAAGCAAGACATGGAGGTTTGTACACTGCAAGGACATTGGTCATTTCCTCTGCTGCTGTGGGGATTTATAACAGGAAGTTTAGTTACTGCCCTGTGAACACCAAAGGCTATTGGCATGTAGCTGTTGGATGAATGAGGCATACCAGACCATTTTCAAAACATCTGTCTAAATCTGATCTGATAGCTGACTGAGTTTTGTCCTGACAAGAAAGGCTACTCGGTGCCTGTGAGAAGAACCACTATGTAGTGGTGACACCACACAAAGCGCTTCTTACCTTCGTCTCAGCTCTGCACCATCAGAAGAAGCTGGTCCAGATTCTGACTTTTCTTCATCTTATTCCTGGAGATAGAAGGGTAAAACCAGAGTAGAGCCCTGAGAGAATGTGACACTATGCAAACAACATACCAAAGAGCCAAAAGAAAGTGAAATTTATGCCAGTTTGCACTACCTTGATTGATAAGCCCAGCAGAATATATTAACAAATGGTACTTCTAAAGGTTTTTCATGCCATCTGCTGTAATTTAATGTGTAATGATGCCTTCAGTGCAGAATACTAAAGGATGGTTTAAAAACCTATAGAATGTATCTCAGAATTACAGTAATTTTTGTTGATCTCAATTATGTCTCATAAAGCTCTGTTGATTTTTTTTTTCCTTAATGTGTAGGCCATTTTCATTCAGAAGTGTTTGATTGTGGTTTGAAGACTTCATAAGCAGAAGGGCTCATATCACAATCAGCCATACTTATCCCACTGCTGCAATATGTGTTCCTCATATGGGGCAGAAATAAAGCAGGATGTTTGCTGTATGAAGACTCATTACATGTAAAGGTACAAAACTCAGTTTCATATTTTGTGGTAAGCACAGAGCAGCCAACTTTCTTGCAGGACTAGGATCTGATTTTGAATCAGCCTGTGCTATTTTAGAGTTTGCCTTAGAGCCTATGCAAAGTCTGTGATTTTAAAATTATATAAAATATGAACAATTTTTTTCTTTGAAATTTTTAATACAAATTTATGAGGTTTAAACAACAGGAAAAATGTGCTCTATCATCATTAGAAACTGAATTATTTCTACTTCCCCTTGTAGCTTCTTGATACTGGTTTTAAATGTTCTTGCTGTTATTTTTGCCAAAGTTTTTTTTTCCCTTGTATTTATCAAAGTATTGGAAAATAAGGACCTGAGCCTTTCCAAAATTACTAGCTTATGCAAAGAGTCAGGAGATTAAAAAACTTTGAGTTTAAGGGCAGGTTAGGGGAGGCTCTGGGCAACCTGATCCAATGGGAGGTGTCCCTGTCCATGCAGGGGGGTTGGAATTAAGTCCCTTACAACCCAAACTATTCTATGATTCTGTGATGATTCTATGTATGATAGTTTCCAAGATAGGGAACAAGTTTTTAGGCTTTTTAGCTTTAACTTGAAGAAGTTATTGTGAACATTTTCTAGTATTTGGAGCTGAAGTAAATTTTGACCCTCACTGTTTATCTCCAAAGAAAGAAAATAAACCACTGCATCATAGTGTGTTGCTGCCAGTTGCATACAGATACTCCAGAACCTCAAGTATGCATTGGGTAAACAAATCTATTCCACAGTGCCATAATAATTTAGAAACATGTAGTTGATTGATACAAAAATAAACAGTAATAGACATGCTACATTAAGACACGGGGTTATAATGTGATAAAGAGTGAAGAAATGTTTTTAACAAAATATTAGAGGAAATCAGAACAGGAAAAGTTTGTGTTTTTTTCCATTGTTCTGTGTTTCTTTTTAATGCATTCTCATAAAAAAATGGCAGACATGTTACTGAAAGTGTAGTTCTGTGTGTGTTTGCTATGGATATAGTCATAGCCTTTTAGTACAGACACTTGTTTTCATGTCTAATCTAAAAACAAAGCCATGAGAAGTTTCTTTTAAATTCCTAGGCAAGACACGTTAGCATTAAACTCACACCATTTTATACCAGTAGAGGATCTTAGCTGGTTTATAGTATTCTCCTGTTTCATTATCTTTCGTTGTTAAAGTGTCTTCCCAAGCAGTATTTTTGGTGAAATAAAATATATACATTGATACAGAACAGGCCTTAGGAAGTAATTAGACAAAGCCAAGTTTCAGAACAAATGGGTGAAAGGTAGCAAAGAATGCATTTAGCCTGGAAATTAGAAGACAATTCCCATCAGAAAGGAAGCCCATTCTTGAACAGTATTTCAGTGGTATAGTGAGAACAGCAGCAACAAAATCCCTGATTTATGAAGTTGAGAACACGGTATGGTCCTTTCAGTCAGAGGGTCTTGAGAACTGAGGTCTTTTTGACTCCAGTGTTCCTAGAAATAAGGTGTGTATTTGTAGAGAGAACAGCTGACTGTAAATGGCCATGGAAACTTGCTGAGAGAAAGACAATTCAAAGATTTAATCCTGTCTCTATTTCTTAACCTCTCCCTTCCCATGGCTTTACCAACCCCCTCCTCTTACCAAGACAAGATTAGTACAACCTTCAGGCACCCATGTGTCTTGATATCCAGACTTAAAACCACAGATTGGGCCATGGGATTGTGTTATGTGCAGCACAGCAATAGAGATCTCATTATAGGAGTTTTCTCTAATTAAAGGCAACTGAAGACTTTGCTTCTAGCAATCACATTCTGAGCACCAACTGGTAGAAAGAGCAGATCCCTAAGAGCTGCCTATAACGGCCATCCTGTGCCCCTGAGCTGACTCTGCTACTTGCTCTGGATTCCCCGATCCCTGTGTGAGTCTTGGTAATATCATTGGGACCCAGATTTGGATTCTTACCTACCACCTTTCCTTTTTTATCTTTTAAAGTACAAACTCTGCAGCATTATGATTAAACCACCTGTTGAGCTAACTTTTTGGGTTTGAAAGGTAACTGGAAGAGACATCCTCAGGTATAATGCAGAATAATCTCTTGCCCCATAATGAGATACACTGTAAAACCTTGATCTGGATATTCATTTCCTCCTGTGGCCCATTCCACGGTGGCTGCAAGACAGAAAAGAGATGTCTGTCTTAATAATGTCTTTCTTTTTCCCCATCTGCATTCTAGCAGATTTGAGCAGGCCTAAAGGTCATTCTTCATATAGCCACGGTAGCTTTTTAAAAATATTTGAATGCTAATCCAGCTCTGAAGTGCTTTGCATTTGCATATTTGCTTAATCAGAAGTATGTAAGGTCAGCATAGAAGCTTCATTATGATATTCATGGCTAAAATTGCTATCTTCACTTCTCTTACAGGGTACAGCCAAGCTTTGCACAGGTTGCAGATCTCCCTCATGCCCCTGCTGGGAGTGGCAACAGGGATAAAAATGTTCAGAAATAGGTGGGCAGGCTGGAAGTCTCCAGCAAGTAGCAGGGCAGAGGGAGCTTGTATCATGCCAACCATGATTTTTGGCTGTGCTTATTTTAGCTACCGAGAAAATCAAACTCTGAGAATGCAGAAGGACAAAGCTGCAAAGATAAGGCAGCTAAGATATGCAGATGCCTGGGAGCAATATCGTTTTGAAGAAACCATAATTGTTAGACAGCAATGGTGGAAGAATGCAATGCCTCTGGGGCTGGGTTCAAATTTATTCCCTGGAATATTCCTTCCGAGGAGGCAGCCTTCTTCAGAGATCTTCAGCGCCACCTCATAACTCACTGACTCCCACTCAAATAGCTGTGCTATCAAGCATAACAATGTCTCTGGCCAGGCTGGTTTGTTTGGAACAGCATCCTCTGCACATCTTTCCTTTCAGTATGTTGTTTGGTCTTCGGGAAGGGATAATGTCCTTAGTTCAGTCATCTTTCACATTTACCTGCTGCCTTTCTAAAGATTACCGGGGTCATAATTTAATCCATGTTCTTCACCCATAGCAGACATCCATTTGTTTTTTCCTCTGCTGTTTCTACCCGTTTCTTCTACCAGCCAAAGGTACAAAACCTAACTGTATAATTATTTTATAAAACATAAAGAGAATTTAGAGATGGGAAAGAGAACATGCTAGCAGATATACTAAAGAAAACAGGTACATGCCTAATTTAGAAAGCTTAAAACTTAAGAATGTCAGGAAGCAGTTGATTTGCCATACATGCCATACAAATGTTTGACCTTTTGTACCTCTACCTACTATGTGAGAGGCAAGCGTCCTTTATGGTCATTTGACTGACAGGCTGCAAAATGACATTGTGTGATACTTCCCTTACTTGTTTTACTTGTAAGCACGCGCATCGACCTCTGTCATGTGATGCAAAACAGTGGAAAAAACTTTTCAGTCCAAGTAGTATCAGATGCGCATCCCATGCTTGTATTTTTCCCTACCATGTGAATAGACAATATTTTATTTTTTTTTGTGACAACTTGGATTTGTAGTAAATATAGTTAAGACTTTAAGCTTTTTATTTCAGAATGGACTCCAGGGATTCCAGCCACTGCCCATTAGGAATAACTGCAAAGGCAGTTGTGAGAATGTTTGAATAGTGTTTCCTCAAAGTAGGGAACCGTCAGTAGGAGCTTTCTACTAAAATTTTAAGAGGACATTAACAGACACTGTCAAGGCAATATAAGAAAACTCATAGTTCTGAGAGTACAAAGCCTATTAGTAGAGTTGAGAGGAATTACAAAATATACACGTACAAAACCTGAACATCTGCTAAGGATAAGAAGGCTTTTTAAATGGAATGTGGAATAATACTAACAGATGGCCAGCAGGACAATTAAAAAAAAAGTAAAAGTCAATTCCAAACCTTGTCTTACAAGAGGAGACTGTAGTGTTCATCATATTTTGGTCAGATTTATTTTTCAAGATTTTCTAAAGCTTAAGATACCTCTCCCATTGTCATGTATTTCCTGCTTCCTTGCCACTTACCCTTATACCAAAGCTTTGTGTCTTTCAGTGAGATTTCATTGACTGCAGAAGTTTCGGTAAAAAGTGATTAAAGCTCAATATGGAAGTAACCATGCAGAGCCATAATGGCTTTTACTGTTCATTAAGATAATGATTTTTACAGTCAAAGTCTCTGGATCTGTCTTCACTGAGATGCTGGTTTGCTTGCCCAAAAATAGTTCCCATCCCTTCCCTATCTTGTGCACTGTGCCAGCACTAGATCAGGGAACTGTAATGCACCAGATCAGGGAAGCAGAGCAGCTGGGAAATAATCCTTTTGGGAGGAATTATCTTTCAGCTTGAATCTGGTCTTGATTGCACTGTCACTCAGATGCACAACTGATGCTGCTAGCTCAGCTGAGGAGATGGCAAAGGATGTGGCTGCAGTAAGAGTAGGCTTATGGACCACTTTTTCCTGCAGCAATATCCCCTTAAATTAATGTCCAGTTAAGCCTCAAGTGAAGTTAGCAGGAGTTTTGATAGAAATAAGCAAGTCGTTCAAGGTTGGCACATCACTAGAGACAGGTCACAAGTAGAAATAATACATCTCCATTCTAACCCAAACCATATCTTTTGTAAGAGTCTAAACTTGGAAACAACATGTTTGCTTCATAACATTAGAGGTGACACATAATAAGGAAAAAAACTCCATAATTCTTAAGAAATTTTGCCCCTTAAGAAACTTTGCCCTTGAAAATATTTGGGGTGAAGCTTTTGCAGTTTATGTGATTTTTGTCATTATTGAACTCAGACTGGTTTTATCACTTAGCCTTGAATTTGAGCAGCCAAATACTAACTGTGAATATTATCTCCTCACTTGCTAAGCACTGCCTTCCTGACCTGTAAGTATGGGCAAGTTCTCCACATCTGAGCAGTGAGGCAGATTGCATGAGTTGTTTTTTATACAACAGGGTCTAGATTTATGAACTTTTAGCTTTCGATAGAATTGCTACTTTATGATGATGAATTAACACAGAAAAGGTTTAGAAAAAGCATAATTTTTTCCCCTTAGTTTCTTTGACTGTAAAGAATTACTTACCATTTAATTCGGGTTTATCTTGTGATCAAAAAGACAAGATGAAACATTGCAAAAAAACCTGCATACATCCATTATTAAGTAAGCAAGTAGATAAAAACTGAAATTCCACTGTTAAGTAAAATTTGTTGATAGTTGGCTTTAGATGAAAAAAACTCTGGTTTCACTTACAGAAGATGGTCCCTAGATTTTTTTCAGAGGGAATGTGGGCTTCTCTGTTAAACAAGCATGGACAATACTGAATGAAGGTGCTTGTGTAATAAAGGATTTTTCAGGAACATCTATTTAGTTTAGTGGTAACAGAGTTTTAAACAGCTAAGGATCTGGTACCTCACAAAATATTCTGTCTTTCTAGAGCTCAGCAAGGAAGACAGTTCTGAAATAGAAATCTTTTGATCTTAAAATGACAAGATCTGAATAGTAATATCCCCTCTCATCAGAAACACAGGCTGTAATTATGGCACATCTATTATTTAAAATGTTCTTGAAAATTCACATAAAAGGTGTTCAAAACAAAGCATTAGGTCAGGAAGTGGTCTGTAATACTGGGAATATTTTAAAAATAATTTTCTGCCTCCTTTACTCAAGCTAATATTTGCTTGCAGTAATTGCTATGCAATATATAAAACGTTTGGTTCAAATGAGTTGATTCTTTCCTTGTAAACATAGATTCTAATTTATTCTGTTTGGTTTTAATGATGACCTAGCACATACACGTGCAAGGTGTATGATGATGAGGCTCAGGTCCTTCCTGTACAGTCTCTTCTCTGGACAGCTGAGCTGCATTTGTGCCTGATAGCAAGTGAATCTGCCAGAGTCACTGTTAACATGTTAGCCACAGCTATTACAAACAAAATTCTGCAATGTAAGTGTCTCACAGCAGACATCAAATAACCTAGGAAAACAAGTGAGCTGGAGAATAGTCATATTTGATAATTAATGTTTGATGGCTTCCAACCAAAATTAATTTAGTGATTGAGTAAAACATATGGAATAATGCTTAAGCTTACATCAAAGGCAAATATTGAATACATTAGGATACATTATCTCTACTCTTTCTGGAGTACTTTATGTTCTATTAACATGTGATGGTCTGAATATCTGCCTGGGCTTCTCTGAGAAATAGTGTGATGGCTCGCAAACTTGTTCCCCAGTGTCCTCCTGTCTACCATTCTTCCAATTCAGCTATCATTTTTTGTTCAGATGAAGCATTAACGCTCATTATGTGTCAGTGAAATAAAATTTTAAAAAAACAAAACAAAACCGAAAAGACCCAACAGCACTTTTTTTTTTTTTTTTTAGATGAAACATCTTTCCTGGGTGACATTTCTGATGTTATCAGTAGGAAAAGCCTTCAAAGAAAATGGGTATTGAGCCTGAAACATTACATAATGCTGAGTTGAAAGACAAAGTGTTTTCTGGAATTTTAATATTTTTTTAAGCAGCTGCCTTTAAGTGAACACAGCCATCACTGTTATAAAATATTCAAAGCTTCATACATATCAAAGAGACACAGCTACTAGGGCAAACAGTCTCCTGTATCTGTTAAACACTTGGAATTTTTCCTGAGCCCACTCTAGGTCCTTACAATGCCTCTAGTTTTAATTTATTTTTATCCAGTATCTATTTGTTCTATTTTTTAGGGTAATTTTCAACTTTCCAGGACCTTGCTAGCTTTGTAGGGGAGTGGGTTGGCATGCAGTCTTGAGTAAAAGACTTCTCTGTGTTAGGTCATTAGCCATTCCACTGGCTGTACCGTAGCTCATTTTCCCTTTCCTAATTGATCACTTCATTGATCGGGCATTATGGAGATGACTCAGTAACCTAAGCCTTAGCTTTGAAATACAGTAGAGACTGCAATTACCTGAACGTCTTCAAGGGTGCCTGCAATTTTTAGACAGCTGGAGGCTCAGTTAATCAAAGATTCTGGCTAATGGAAAGGAGGGAGACAAGGTGTTTCAGCTGGGTCCCCTAAGGCCAGTATTTTCAAGAGAGATCTGGAGAGAGGAGAGCTATGTGCCTATAAAATTATTTGTGCAGAAGACTTGAGGGGTACCAGTGCATGTTTAGAGGAGATACAGAAGGTCCTGTCCTGAAGATAGGGTGGCATAACTGAGAGCACAAAACACCTGCTGAGCCATCCCCAGCATTAGGGGTTATTGGACCCAGGAGTTTGAAATGGTTCACAAAAGGCTGTCCTGCCCCGTCATCAGATTCTTTCCTCTGGCTACCACCATATCTGTGAACATGTACTGTCTGCCTTGCAGGGTCCTGAAGGGTAGACGGGCCTTGGGATGTTTGGTAGGTGGAAAGCAGAGCAGACCCAAGGTCTGAGATGGGCACAGGGTTGAAGCAGCCTGCCTAGTCTCTCCTACATTCATCTTTGTGAGCTGAGGATTCAGTTGTCACACTATGCATGCTCGTGTGTGCAGAAACTTCTGTGATCCTCTGTGTTTTCCGCTTGGAATCCTTCACGGGGCAACGGCTTCCAGGGTTGCAGTCTCAAACTGACCACATATAGTAACCAGGACTGAGGTAACATGCTGACAGGCTGCCCTTGTAGTTCCATGAGTCCCTTAAAGATGCCTCTATTTCCAGTTTAGATAAACATGCTATTAAAAAATCACTATTTCCTCTGGTATTACAGATCCTGCCAAATAATGTGTTTTTCTGTATTTGCTAGTTATTGCCCCACTGCCTTTTAAGACACATCATACTATGGGTAATCATCTGCTCTGAAGACTGGTTTTCAGTGGTGTGCACGTTGTGGTATAGAGGATAAGGTATTTCCCTTTGAAGGCAGTTTATAAATCTTACTGGGTTTCTTCATGATGAAAGGCACTATAGATATATAAGAGATCAAAGATGTATAAAGATCAGTGGTATTTGTTTGCATGAGGTTTCTCTTTGTGTTCCTTCTGAGGATTTTGAGCTTCAAAGTTTCAGCTTTAAAGAAACTCAGAAACCAAAAAATTCTAGCAAAACCCACCATGTTACAGCTGGCTTGAGGTCAGGCCAGCCAAGGGCCACAGGATGCTGACACAGTTGTAAAAAACTCTTCTCCAACATTCTTGTATCTGCCAGCAAAATTTGGTATAGGGAAAAAGTTTGGTCTTTCTTAATGACAGTAGTAAGTTTTGGAGAGGAAGGATGCTCCTTAAGATCGAAGAAGGAAAAACAGCTTAACTCACAATGTGTTTCTGTCATGATTCTGTCTGCAAAAATTTTATAATTTGTGACTATACAGTAGCAATTGTCCTAAAAAATCAGATTAATTTAATATAAATTTTGTGGTATATTTTTAAGGAGCCCTTTATTTTTCACTTAAATGTTTAAATATTGAGAATTTCACTGTATGCTTCTGCTGCTATCTGTAGGAATTTGGAATAGAAATCCAGTACATTAATTGTACTGGATTTACTGCAGGTAATACTAGTTTTGACTGCATTGTACTTCAGATTAGTGTTTAGCATTACATAAGTCATCCCAGGTATGTGAGCTTTTCTTTTTTCAACAGGATCACTGCAGTACATTTTCATGACTTCAGAGTACATTCTCATAAATGACATCACAATAAACCTGTTAACCATAAAAATAGTGTCCTGTGTTAGAGACACACTGTGATCACACAGAACATCCAGATGCATTACATAATGTTGTAGGCCAAAAACAAACCAAAAAAAAGGAAGGGGACCCTGTGTGATCAATCCAAAAATCCTCTGCATTTAAAAGGCTACAAAAGTGTTGGTCAGTATTGTCTGTCCATCTTCAGTGAAGTTTTACTGTGAGCATCTAAAATCCACACATTTAAAACCACGTCTTTTGTCTTTTTTTTTTTTTCTTTTAATTCCATTTAAAGAAAAAAATCTAAATGAAAGGGGAAGGAAAAGTAACAAGCAAACTGTTACACAGATCTTCGCGTGTCTCTGTGGAACAACACCATATAAAAGCAATGAGCCAGACCCAGATACATGAATGAATCCCAGACTTTCTGCAAATCATCTACACACTACTTTTGAGATAAGTCATACCAAGTAATAAATAAGCCATGTAGCTAAGCATAGTAGAGAACAATTAATCTGTCCACTACATTTTATCAATATAACATCATAGTCAAACAGCCAGGGGGAGGCTAGGAATCAGGAATTGAGTTCAATCCATTCCTATCGCTTGCAAGAACTCCAGAGGCTTTACAGAGGAGACAAATGCAAATTAAGTCTAGTAGCACAGGATAAATATCAGTTCAGTCTTAAGTTGGACATGTTTCTTTTCGGGGAGAATACAGGAATTGTTTCTGTATGTGAAGAGTCTAACCAACCATGAAGGTATGTTTCCATTCTGAGTTCTCTAGTTTTTGTAAGGAAAAATATATACAAAGAGCAAAGCAGAAAGCATAACATTTGAACTAGGGTCTCGAGTCCCAGGAGGCTCCCTAGGGCACAGGAGGCATCCCTCTCCACTATCAGAGATGTCTCCCTTCATGTTAATTATTATTGAACTTAGACAATTAAAAAATTCTCTTACGCTTTCTGCTAACAGTCTACAAAAGCTGATTTGTTACCTTCCAGAATTTCAGGATTAGTCCCAAAATATGCTTGATTGAAGTCTCTACAAGTAGATTTATTTAGATATGAAAGGAAAAAACTTGTCTTGCTCACTTCATTCTGTTTCCAGTGCTCAGCACCCATGAAATGGATTGCTTATGGGGAAATAATGTCTTTTTTGTGCCTTCCAAAGTCTGTGAAAAATGTCTTCCTGGTTAATAGGTTGATTAAAACTGTATATGCTCCAGAAGACAAATATTATTATTTATCATACTTGCCCAAGATAATGACAGTAAAGAAGACAAGGTTGAAACTCTGTATGATTTCTTCTTCCATGTCGAGGGACATTCAGCACACAATAAGCAGATGGTGTGCCACATAAAGGATCACATTGACTGTTAAACATTTTTTCTTCCCATTAACTAATTTAACAATATGTCCCTGCTATTAAAGAAATAGACAAATCACAGGAAACTTCTGTCAGCTTAATTCTGATTGCTAAAATAGGCCATTTGCCCACATGGGATTGTTTTCTGGCCTATCAGGTTCAAAACGTCTAGAAATTCAGCAACCACTAGCCCAGACTCTCAGACTGTTTATTCAGCTCTTCATCCTTAATTGAGTTTCAGCCATGTAACTCCCTGGAGATTTTTGAATGACAGCCTAAATATTGAAGGCTCTGCATGTATGTTAGATGATGTGAATCTTCTAAAACATTTTAAGTTCTTAGCCTGGTTTAAGTCAGCAGATGCTGTAGGTGACAGGAAACACAGTAAAAGTCTGTGACACTTTTTTGTCAGAGTGGGCAGTGGACCTTATTAGACAAACATTTCCAGTTAAACAAACTGGAAACATCATTTGCCACCCTCTACAGCAGACACTTACTGACCTCGGAGCTGGTGGTACTGTGGAGGCTCCTGTGCTGGGTGCAAGGATGGTGGAGCAGTCTGCCTATCACTCTTCCACACACAGCCCTTTGCCATACTGATCTCTTTTCATGACTGGTTTCCTATTTTGCTTTTTGCTGCTAAGCAACGTAGTGTTATTCTAGGCTCATGTATTATTAAGTATTAGCCTACAGGCTAATTTTAGAAACACACATAGCCTCCATTATTCTTTCACCTAACTGTGACCAGAAAGTTGGTGAAAAATCAATGTAAATGAAACTGAGAGGTCAGTTGAAAAGTGACTTGAAACAACTTGAAACTCACTGCAGCTATGCTATATTACCCACTTCAAATAGCAGTTTTCTAAACATCCCCTTATTTTACTGTAACTTTTTGGACAGAAAAAGTTGATAATGAAAATAAACTTTCTCTTCCATATTACATTAATCCACTCCCTTGATGCAGCAAGACAGTAAGTAATTTTTTAATAAAAGAGAAAGCATTTAGGGAGTCACTGGACCCACCAACTTCATGTGCCAGCATCTACTCCTACTATTTAAGTCTTGAAACTTGATTATATTTTTAATGTTTATCATCTGTTGTTGTTTTTTGCCTACTTTAATTTGCTCATTTTCAAAAATACACTCTGGTATCTAGCTGCTATTGGTGTACTAGATACTTTCCCCCTCTGTTTGCTAATGGCTTTGTTGTGGTTTCCAGTTACTCTTTGACAGACATTTTCATGAAGAGAAAAAAAAGAACCATCACAAAAACAGCAGAACTTTCAGTAAATGAAAAGAGCTTCAAAGTGCAATGAAGAAAATCCCAGATGTCCCATGTTGCCAAAAGTACAGAATAAAGCTTGGAATAAGATGATCTATGAATTCTGCTCTCTTTGGAAGATGTATTATGTTCAGCCTTAACCTGGACAGATTATTGGTCTCTACTCTGCTTAGCTACATGGCTTATTTATTACTTGGTATGACTTATCTCAAAAGTAGTGTGTAGATGATTTGCAGAAAGTCTGGGATTCATTCATGTATCTGGGTCTGGCTCATTGCTTTTATATGGTGTTGTTCCACAGAGACACACGAAGATCTGTGACAGTTTGCTGGTTACTTTTCTTTCCCCTTTCATTTAGATTATTTTTTTCTTTAAATGGAATTAAAAGAATTTACTTCTCACTCTAGTTGCCCTGTGAGTCTATTTTAAAGATTTCTGTCTGTATATTTCACTATGTTAGGAGTTTTCGAAGACCATCATCTGGTATGTCCATATAATTGGGCATCTCCAGATTTAATTAATCCTATCTGCCATATGGAATTTTTCTTTTTAAATGCAGCTACACTGATCCAATGGCTAACCTCTCCCAGAAAGGGACAGCTCTCTTGTGCCAGCACTAGCACTTGTCTAAGTGTCCAGGAGCAGCCGTTCATTTTAGTACCCTACAGGTCACCCTCTGGCCAGCCCTGTCATTCTCCACTGACTGTGCAGGGACCTTTGGATAATTGATTTAGGTTTGCTATTTAATCCTGATAAAATCCAGAAACTAAAGGTAAGCAACCTTCAGGACATCACATGATTTGAGTTTCAGTAGTTCCATTTAGTACTTGACAAGTTTAATGACATGGCTACTTGTTAAGCTTGGTAACTCGGCACTGACACGCATAAGCAAAGGCAATACAGGTATCAGCATGCACACAAACTAACAGAATATGAAAACTGTACCATTTTTTATGTGCATATGATGGCAGTATTCACCACAATTTATTTAATATTGGATTACAAGCATCAAACAATGGAAAAGATGTCAACTATTACACTTGAGTTGCTTTCAAGATACTATTTTAGTGTCATGTTTCATAGGAAAACTGTACTCTATTATTCAACTGACATTTAAAGCTTTTTTTTAATGTTCTTTCCTAGGAATATAAAGACTTATTCACAAAAGATAGGTTTTAAGAGGACTTTATTAAAATCTGACAACTGACTAATTGGACTGTGTGCAATTAATAAAAAAAAACCTGATAACTGAGCATTCAGCAAAGGATTGTTCACGGATAGCATATGTCTTTTAATGTCTCCAGTTTTACAGATCTACAGTTCTGCAAATACAATGTTTCAGTAAGACATCATTCTTCCTAATTTACACCCATCCTTCAGGAGATAACTGCAGTGTGGCAAATGTCACGTTGGTTCTACTGGCAGAAGAGCCACAGGAACCACCAAGATACAAAAGAACTAGCCCTGCCCATACACTTTCTCAGCAGAAAATATTTGTGTGGGACAGACTGCATGTCTCACTATTTTACTCCTTTTTCACTTACAACTTACACTGCTATACAAATATAGTAGAGACTTTTATGCAAACTGTCAGATTCACTATTGTGGGATCAAAAAAAAACAACTACTCCTGAGAGAAAGAGATCTCTTCTGCTGCGCTGCAGAGGAGCTCAGTAGGTCACTATGTGTATATAGGATGTTTTAAACTTTCCCTTCAGACATACAGAAATGGTTCAGTTTAGATGCTTTCTCTGTTGCAAATTTAAATATCTATTTTTAGAAGAATGCACTGTATGCTTTACCTTCAGGTTCCATAACAGATCTGTTATTATTGACTTGATGGTTATATTCCTAATGTGACATGTAAATGTCACTGGAAGTACTGTTCTTTGCTTCCTAGAGAAATTTTCTAAAATTCCCCTTAAAATGCAGAATGGGATAAGAGTTTACTGGGGTTTTGTTCTCATATTTGCTACTGAAGATCAGTTTCTGCATAAGAGAAAGTCTTTTTTCAAGTTGGATACAACTTACCTTGGAGGGTTCATTTCCTCATAAGTCAACTGTACCAAACACACTGAAAAGTACAATACAAATTATTTTGCTTTGTTTTGGTTTTAAATCCCTTGCTACTAGACGTTAACTGGCATCCCCAGGTTCAGAGAATGCAGCCAGTAACATGCTCATTCTTCTGTTTTTCAGATGGGACACTTTTGCTACTTCTGCTACTTCTGCTTCTGTTCTTGCTGAAGGAGACATCTCCAAATGGCTCCGAGTCCTTCACTTGGATTTAAGTAAGTCTTCCCATTCAACAGTGGGCTCATTAGTTTTAGGAATTGCTGGAAAGATGGACTGCATTTTTGTTTGGAATTCTTTCATCTATAAAAGAGATTAAAAAATAAGATCAGGTAATTGTTAATAAAGAACAAATAAATAGGACCATGAACCTTGTGCTTACTGCACACAAACAAGCTGTGTGAGAAGTAAGGAAGAGGTAAAATGACTTCAAAAATAACAGAAAATTAAGACTTTGCCCCTGATTAAGTTAGTTCAATTTAAAAAGTGGGAAAAAATATGAAGGGGGCCACAAGAATCCCCTCTTCTAAAGCACCACACTGGGGAGCCTAATTGGGACCACTTGCCTGAATGATTCCCTACTGTTTTATGAACTACTATATTTACACACATACATTTAAAATTATTTTGTTTATGCCTGTATTTTGGCCACAATGCCTTTTTCTACACTTGTAATGGATTAAAGGCCCAATAGGTCTGTTCAAGGATTTTAAAACAAGGATTAAAGAAAAAATATTGGCCAGCTCTGACAATTCAGGTTTATCCCACCATATGGATTCAAGTGAGACTAAAAGTCTTGTTCAAATGCATACATTAGAAGCAAGGAAAACAAGATTCATACTGATATATAGGGCCAAGCTTTTATTTCACTGTTTTTACATTAAAATACTGCAAAAGAAGATTTTTACTAGTGTTATATTCTGTATATCATTACATTCATATAAATTGCGAATATATATTTATGATAAATGTGTTATCATCAATGGCTGATTCAATAGGCCTGGAAGCCCAGAACTGAGATATAATTTCTTTAAAAATCACTTCTGTTTGAAGGCAACATTTAGATTTATCAGGTTTCTTTCTTCCAAGATTTTTACATATATTCTTATATTTATCCTATTTATATATTTTTAAAGGGTAGAAATGGGAAATCAAGTAAGTCAAAATCCTGTTACACAAACACCAGGATGTACAGGGGGAGTTTTGGCCTGCTATTTCTAGAAAGATCTACAGAATCTATGACATTCACAGGATGAAGACAGGATGTGGTATTCAAGCACTGAATGGAATGACCTCTTGAAGACCAAACACTGTCTCAGGCAGTATGTCCCATGGAGAGGTTCCAGGAAATCTAGATACTCTAAACAGCCACACAGGCATCTTCTCTAATATGCCTATATTTTGGTGTGTTATGGGTCACCAGTTTTTTTACAAATACCTTTGGGCCATTTTCTGTTTGAGTCCTTCTGTGTTTGAATAATTCTCACAACTGGTATTTCTCTATAGAAATGTTGCTGGAATACAATTATCCAAGATTCAGCTGATACAAAGAATGAAACAATTTACAAAGAAATTGCCAATCCTTTACTAAGACAATAACTAACCATGATGGATGAAAGCATTTTAGAACTTACGTTTTTGTGTAAAAATGGCTGGTACTGCTAATCAAATTAAAATATGCATTATATAAAGTAGAGGAAATTCCAGAGCCAAATTATCCTTTGTTTTATCCTGATTGTGTTCTTATGTAAAAACTCATTCACTGTCTGCTTTATGCATAATTCTGATCAGATAGCTGTTTTGATTAATTACTCACTCTTGGATTTTAAAAATCTTGGCACTCATCCACAGTTGTTCCTGAATATTTTTTTCTTATTATTTAAAACTGAAAAGCTCTCATAGACAGCTAGTATTTCCAAGAACTATAAACACCACTATCAGAGCTGACATAGGGGAACAGCCCAAATTACATTAAACAATTGCTGACAATTAAATACAAGTATTTACAGTAGGAAATGCTTCAGGAGCTTTGGCTTAGCTGTTTTTTCCAGTCCTCTGTAATTAAGTTACCCCAGTTCTCTGCTGTGCAGAAAGTATTCAATTTACTTAACATTTTTTACTTCCTAAAGAGTGAACAAACTCTTCTACTCTTTCATCTCATCCTAAGTATTATGTGGGTGTTTTGTGGGTGTTTGGTAACACAGGAACGGTCAGATCCTAACCTGGTGTAAACTGCTGTAAGCTCAGTTGGTATAACTGGAAATAAAACATGGTCTAGTAGAATGTGGATTTTTTTACTTTTAAATTTATTTTAGTGTCAAAGTCAAGTGACACATTGACAAGCCCTACAAGATACCTCCATTACACCACTGAAGACACACAAATCCAAAGGCAAACTAAAAGCAATCATATAAAGTCTCCAAAAAGAGGCTGATGGGTGAGGCAACCATTCAGAAAACTACAGTGCTTCTTCACTCTTAACAGCTACCTTATATCTACTAACATGCCAAACCCTAACCCTCAAAATGCAAAAAGCAGTCTTGTCTGGGAAATAAAAAACTAAAGCTCTGTTCTGAAAGAAGAAAAGGTTATTTATTTAGAAAGCACTAAAACAAAGCTAGCAGCTGAAGATTTAAGAATATTCAGATTTTTCTCCCCTTAAAAAACTAATTTATGTTCTGCAGGTAAAAGCAATTCATTTGCTGGAAAAGCAGTTTTTCCTTAACACTTGGACCAATCTGAAATACTCAACATCTTTTGCTTTTACACAGAATCACAGAGTCATCATAGTTGGTAAAGACCTCTAAGATCACCAAGTCCACCCAGGGGAAAGAAAACAAAACCAACAAACCACAACCACACACCCCACAAAACCAACATCACCCACAATCCACAAAAAACCCACCATGCCAACTAGAGCATGCCCTGAAGAGCCACATCTACACATTTCTTGAATACCTACAGGGATGGTGACTCCATCACCTCCCCGGGCAGCCTGTTCCATTGCCTGACTACTCATTTGGTAAATAAATTCTTCCTAATATCTAATATCTAATCTAAAGCAGACTTAAGACTCCCTGAGAAATTTCCTCAGCCTTGCCCTCTCAGATTTTGATGTTCATTTGTAAAAACCACGTTGCAAATTATGCCATTATGTCTCATTTATCACTACTTCTCCTGCCAGCATCTGTGCCCTTTTCCACAAGCTCCCTCTGCACAAAATAGGCTTTCATTGCAATTTACAACTTTGACTATGTTTTATATTTTCCCACAAACTTTCTTGCTTTGTGACTCCTGGATAGTGAGCTATTTTAACAAATCATAGTGGCAAGCTGATCACCACTGTGATCTTCTCAATGTTCTGCTTTAGGTTGTCAGCAAGTTAATAAGGACATTATCTACAGTGACTGGAATGGTTCTCACTAATACATCATATCTTCACAGGATGTCTGAATGAGGCCAGTTTCTTCACAATACAAATGTCACAGCTATCAACTCTTACTAGAAGTTTTAATTTCTATACAACTTAGAAGATACCTCACCCTGTTATTTCTCTCCACAACAGTTCTGGAGTTCTCATTAATAATACGTTAAGCAACATAATTAGTACTAGCTATGAACCCCATCTCCCTATCTCCCTCTTCTCCCAGTAAGAAAGTGCAGTACACTTTCCTTAAGGCTTTGATCTGGACTTGTAAGGTATCTCCTTTTTCTCTTCTGTTCCACTAATAACACCAGGTTCTGACTTTCTTCCTCCATTTCCACAATTGTGCTTTTTGCTGTTCTGAATGTTCCTCTTTACACTCAATAGCTCCTTTAATGCTCACTTGCCACACTCCCTAAAAGCATGGAGAAGCCTTTGAAAAACAACTGTTCTCTGAGGTAATGGGACCAGGGTATAAACATAAATAACCATGGAAACTGTATCCCTAAGTTCTTATCCCTTCTCTCCCAGTGTCAATATCTGCTTCCTTATGAGCTGTTCCAGTATCAAATCTTAGGCTGTGACTTCTTTCAGTCAACTACTATCAGTTCAATAACCTGGGCTTTGACTGGCCAAATTCTATTTAATAGATGTGTATATTTAGGACTAAATTTGGCCTCCAAAGTAACTCTCACTGGCCTCAGCATTGTTGTGACTTACATTTTGTTGGCAGTATCATACCAGGCCCATTGAAACTTCAGAGGATCCTTGTAGTGAAGGTTAAAATGGTTCACTAAACATGTAAATTAGCTGTCCTCCAATGAGTTGGGCTTACCAGCTTCTGCAGTGTGGTGAAGATGATGAATCTAGCTTTATGTCTATTAATACTGCACACTTTCCATGCAAGAATCGGGACCTTGTCTTTACCTGCTTTACCTCTCAGGGGACAAACGCTTCCAAATGAGGGAAATTCTGCAATTAGGAATCTATATCTTGCCTTGCCTTTTCTTTTTAGCAGACATGCCAATTAGGAGGTTTCTTCTCCCCACTCCCTCCCTGGAAATCTTCTGTTTCCTCCAGATTCCACAATACACATGCCAGTGGTCTCAAATGAGAAGTCATTAATTTAATTATGAAAGCTCATGTGCTATGTACTAAGTACTGGAATGTTTTTAAATAATTCATTTAAATGGCTGCCTCTTTATTATTGTCAGCCACACTGACACTGGGGTACTCGGTTCAGCTGTGATAATGTCCTCGATTAATAGCGCAATAAACCGAGCACTAAAAGCTGAATGTATTTTACCTCTTTCTGCTGCCTTCAGTATCACAGGCCACCCTCTCAGCTGCCGCTTCTGAACCTAGTGGTACAGGAATGACTTGTAATACATTTCTTGATTTAACATTCCTGCAATCTCCATTGCTCGAGGCAAGTCTCTGAAGTGAATTTCACTCAAGTGATTTTTTTTTTTAATCACAGATATTGCAAAGCTTGATGCTGTTTATTCCTGCCAAATAAATTGCAGTAACTGTTCCCGCTCTGTCAGGCTTCTTTTTAAAAGGGTATCATCTACCTTACTGCATTAAATAATCTGTAATAGCTACAGATCGCTGTTATTTTCTTATCTTAACCTAATGATCCTGCCTCAGGTGGCAAAAATATGGGGACCTAAAAGCATCTTCCATTTAATAATCTCTTTTTAATGTATATCGTTGACAGAATGTCATGTAAAAATTGGGATAGCACTATTACTGAGAGCACTTTCACAGACCCTCATATGAAAATGAATAGAAGAGGGGCTAAAAGAGTCTGTTTGAATCCTAGAATGAAAGTTTTACAAAGAAATGTTCTCTTTAATGTCTGTCATCCATAACAGGCCAACCCAGATTCTAGGAATTATTATTAGATTCCTATTTTAGTACTCATACCCGCAAGAACTGCTTACATTAGCTTCCAAGTGAAACGAGGTTAGATGCCCTGAACTGGAGTATTTACTGGCAGCAGAATGCAGTATGTATGCACCCTGTTCTCCTCAGCCACCTTCCATTTCACAAGGCATGAAGATGAGATCGGTTGCCCTGGATTTATGAGCGAAGAGGATTGTTCTTGCCACCTTTTCCCAAATCTTAAAATTATTGCTGTTCCCTTGCTAGCAAATGATTACCAAGGTCTGCTTACAGAAATAGTTACTTGTAGAAAACAGCCGCACTGAGCCCCTCTGCTGAAGAGCAGAGAACCCAGGCTGAAGGTGATTCTCCAACTCTCAGTGGAAAATGGGGCACTCGCTGCAGCTCACCCTGTGCTAGCTTGCAGGCTGACTTCTAAAACAAGCATGGAAAATAGAGCCCTGGTTCATATTCTTGGATCTTATGCTTCATTGGCAAAGGCATTATGAATGTTTAGATTATTCAGAACTACAAGCTAGGAAAATGGCCCTCCGAGGGTCAATACTAGTCATATACCTCCTAATATTTAACTGTGCTGTCGTAGTACACTGTTCACTGCCTGTTCACTGATTCCAGTGTTTCAGGCTTGCATAGAGAAAAGCATCCAAATGTTGTTAAGGCATCTAGAGAAGTCAAAAGCTCATATTAATCCTTTATCCCATGGAGACTTACACACATGCTTAACATTATGCTGTGTTAAATACTCTCTTTGATATCAGAGGGCCATTTACAATGCCTAAAGTTAAACACATAGACAATTTTTTCCAGAAACCTAATCCCATAAATCTTGTGTAATTGGCTAAAATAAGTCCTGTGTTCTTTAAAAGAAAAACAACACAAAAATAACCTAATGAACTTCACAGGGGGATGGGAAGAGGATCATCACTGTTTAGAACAAGGCTGTTACAGTTCCCAAGCCATTATACATATGTAGTAGCATCCCATGGCTGCTACATATTCTGTCTCAAGTTACTGGTGAACTACTAAGAGCTTTCAAGTCACAAGGGTCAGGCTGTCTCTTTTTCAATGACTGTGTCCCATGAAGAGATAAAAGACATGTAGTAATTTCCTCGTTACTTTTCCAAGTGTGCAGCAGCTGTGTTACTCATTCATAAGGGAATGCATTTCACAAATGGGAATATAGCTGGTGTGCATCACAAACGTTTTATTAGCCCCACATTTCATCTGGTTTAATTTTTGTGCGAATGTCACTTAGGTCCCAAAAGTGTGACTGTTACCTGGCAGCCTGAAAGTATCTTCTCATACAGCTATCATAAAAGGAAGAACATGCCATTCCAGTAGAAAAGCCTGAAGAAACCAAATCTGTTCTGGTTTAAGGCTAGATTATTTTGAATGCTACAAAAAAAAAGGAGGTGATTAGCTAATTATGATCAATTGGAAATACAGCTTTTAATTTATATACACCAAGACAGTAATTTTGAAAACCACAATCTGGAAAAACAACAAAAAAAAACCAAACAAAAACCCCACAACTTCCTCAGGTTCAGAGACACAGGAGTATCCTTTACAATTTTATACGTTTCCAGACTGATCTTTTTGAAATAAAATGTCAAGAACTTACGTTTTTGGAGTACGTGGTATCTCAAAGTAGATTAAGTCAGTGTCTCATTTCTCAAGCCTATTCTCATTGATTTCAGTGACGCTGCATGAGGCTTCAAAATAATGGTAGAATCACAGAATCACAGAATGGCTGAGGTTGGAAGGGACTTTAAAGATCCTCAGGTTCCAACCTCCCTGCTATGAGCAGGGACACCTCCCACTAGACTAGTCTCCTCAAAGCCTCATCCAACACTTCCAGGAAGAGAGAATCCACAACCTCCCTAGGCAACTTATTCCAGCACCTTACTACCCTCATGGTGAAGAATTTCTTCCTGATGTCTAACCTAAATCTTCCCTCTTTCAATTTAAAACCATTACCCCCTGTCCTATCACTGCCCTCTCTGGCGAAAAGCCCCTCCCCAGCTTTCCCATAGGCCCCTTCAAGTACTGGAAGGTGCTATAAGGTCTCCCCGGAGCCTTCTCTTCTCCAGGCTGAACTGCCCCAACTCTCTCAGCCTGTCTTCATAGCAGAGGTGCCCCAGGCCTCTAATCATCTTTATGGTACAAAGTCTGGATTATATAATCTTGCTGCAAAAGGCATTCATGCCATGCAGAAAAATAGAGAGAAATACTTTTGAAATAACTGAGGAATATGCCACTTATTTCTGCAGAATCTTATTTCAAATCTGGGTGCGAGGAAGGGACATCCACATAATTAGTGTATTATATTGTATTAGTCATTGCTCCTTAGTCAGCCTGGGAAATTTGAAAAACTAATATTTAAAGTAATTTAAAATTTAAAATAGTAAAATATCTAAACGTAAAAAAGCAAGTTGTTTAATGGACCTAAAATCTCATTATGAGAGTTCCAATTCAATATGCTCTTCTGTGCTGTAATCTGAATTTCTGAATTAAAAGTAAAAACATGAATTGTCTGCAAGCAGGCAGTTCCTGAAAATGCCAACGTGAGTAATTTTTTTCCCCTATATGTACAGGAATTCATTATATGTATCACCCACAAGTGAGATTCATGCCTTGGAAAACAGCCAGCATGAAACCAAAACTCTTTGAGTGATGTGTAAGCCTTGATGCCATGACCAGGGCTGAAACCTGTCACAGCCTGTGTGACCCCCAGAGCCAGGCAGGGATGGCTGGGCACCTCCAGGCAAGCAGAGGAGCTGGGGCCTTGGCCCACAGAAGGGAAGACAAGCATGGCCATACCGCCACACTTAGAGCATGGGGCCAAGATGTACCACAAATAATTGGCACCTATCAGATAAGCTTTTATTTGGACATTAGTTGTACACATATTCAGTTACGTATGTTCAGTTACGT
Organism: Chaetura pelagica; assembly: GCF_000747805.2. Classification (NCBI taxonomy): domain Eukaryota; kingdom Metazoa; phylum Chordata; class Aves; order Apodiformes; family Apodidae; genus Chaetura; species Chaetura pelagica. The sequence continues at coordinate 171,856 of NW_009953187.1, read as the reverse complement.
GCAGCCAAGAAGTGGATCAATCCACTCCCTCATCCACTGATGGCAACATGGAACTGCTCCACAGAGGCAAGATCAGATCAAAGGCTGAACATTGTTTTATTCTTTCTAGCTTCTTAGGTTGGCAGGAGACAACAGCTATAAGCCTCTTCCAAGACACAGCAGAGTAATACCTAAAGACAGTCTTCCCATATCTTGACATACTTGCTTACAGCTCTCCCTATTCATAAAGCAGATGTAGCAGCTTTCCAGTAGGAGAACAATGATCTGATTCCTTGAACAAGCTTTCTGCCTTATCAATTATACAGTGAAATTCACAGGTTACTCTTTTTCTTCTTGGATAAAATACTAGCAGTACAGACATGTGGAGGTATGTCTTCTCCACACTGAACTAATTAGGCAATATAATCAGTACAGAAAAACCCTGTATAAACAGGAGGAGGAAATGCTAACTTGTCCTAGTACACCATCTTTTTTAAGAGCTTGAATTCAAATAAGTGTTGAGAAAATAAAAGAATGCTAAAAAAACAACAACTGGGCAGACCTGGTTTACATTGAAATATATTATCATGAAATAGCAATAAAAATATTTGTTTAATATGCAATCAAACAAATGAATATCAATCAAATGAATAATACTAAGGTGAGAATTAGATACAACTAAAATTAAAAACTAGTAACACCAAAAAATCTAGGAATTACTCTAGGATTACTCTAGAATGATACAGTGATTCTAGGAGCTCTACTGCTTTTATAGCAACATTTGTTAATTTGTGAAATAGCATAAAAATTTCAGCCACTGCAACATGCGTATACTTGGGCAAGATCTATAGATCTTAGTATTATTTACAGATGCCCAAATCAGTAGTTTTTGAAGACTATGTCTCCACATTCTCATTTTATTTTTTAAATTAATTAATCCTTAAAGCAAATACTCCTTTGTATTTACACTGTACCTATGAGTACAGTCTCACAAAATTATATATCAAATATATCAAATAATATAAAAAATAAGTGGGGGAATGTTATTTTTATGCTTAAAAAGGTGATTTAGACATAAGATTTGCTCTAGAGGAGAGCGGCACACCTAAGAAAGGTCCTTACTCACAAAACCATGGCAAGCATATATTCTCTGTACTGCTTTTAATTGTTTTAGATGTCTCTTCACAGCTGTGCAGTTGTTTCAGGCTGTTAATATTTTAAAGGTTAAGATCAATGAAAAACAGGGCATTTCATTAGGAGTCACCATAAAAATGATAAACTAATATTTTATAACTATATTAGACACAAATTACTAGGCAGCTCTTCTCAGTATTTTCGCAGCTTTCCATGGAACAGTTGTGAAAGCAATAATCAGAATCTCACAAACCTACATATGAATCATCCTGGCCTTTTTCCTATGGGAGATAGAATGCTTTTATTTCTGAGGAAATAAAACCTGATTTATTGAGGGCATGAAGACCAAAAGGGCTCTTAAAACATAATTTATCTTGTTTGTTAATTGTTGCATGCTTCACTCTACAAGGCTGAGGATATTGTTCTGCTTTTAAAAGAAGGGTCATAATCACTTACTGTTTAAATACAAAAATAAAAAAACAGGCTTTCGTAAGTATGTTTTAATGCCTGTCAAGTATTCTATAGCAGCAAGTTTAATTAAATACAAAAACCTGCTTATTTAAATCAAGGGCTTACAGCTCAACTGTAACCTCTAACAAATTGTGAAACAAACAGTGTTCCAAGCAACAAAAAGTTGTGGTGAATCATAACACTAGCAGAATAGATCAATAAAATAAGAAAGCTTTAATTTTGGAAGCTTTCATGAAAATACTTGTTTAGGTCAACTTTAACAGTTAAATTATATTAAAAGATAATTTTGAATTTTTTACTTCTCAAATTTTTTAGAGTGAAACACCATTTATTCTTCAACTGAAAATTTAAAACTCATTGAGCCTCTCATATGGAGAATGTTGAAATAATATGTTTCAACTACTATTCAATGTTAAAAACAATTAAATGCTAAACTGACCAAACCCCTTCTTTTCTACAAAATTTATTTCAATACCTCAGTGTTTTGCATTAGAGAACAGTCAGTCCATGGCACCACAAGTGGGGAGCTACAGGTTTCTGAGGCTGCAAGCCTGTAACATAATGCCATGGGAAGCAAAGCCATGATGTGAAAGTTCTCTAATTGAAAATATACTTGTTAAAAAATATGCCATTTTGTTTCAAGCCTGATGTCAGTTTGTGTTTAAGTTTGCACATGTCTTTCTATTTTGTGAAGTGTCTCAGAGAGGAGGGCTGTGGCTGAGCCCCAGGTTCAGGTCAGGAGTGCTGGATCTCCCAGTTGTCCATGCTTACTGGGTATCAGTTTGTGTACAGCTGAACAGTCTCAAAATGCATGGACTGGGTTTCTTTAGGGTGACACAAAGCTGAAGAAGCATTCTAGGAGAAAGAACAGCTAGAATGTACTTCAGCTGCAAACAGACATTCAAACCATAGGGCAAGGCCGGATTCTGAATTTTAAAAATCCCCTGGAATGGTTGTAGATGTCAGAGCTTCAGCTCCCAGTTGCTTCACTGTGCTGGTCATTGATACTTGCTAATATAGACAGAGCTTCTATGCCTGGCAATAATAAAAGGTGGACTGACTCTAAATATTTTCCTGAGAGACTGCAGGAAGCAAGTTTAAAAAGTCTGACTGACAGCTGGTTATTCTCTGAAAGATGTACAATATAAAACTAGATAACTGCCATCTCATAGGTTTTGAAAATGAAGATTTCTCTTTTACATTAATAAAAAAATTATCATTATCAAACCAGGTCCTCACTGATCCATCACTTCCCCATTTAGGAATAAGAGTTGACTGGAATGTATTATGGTTGATTACTTTCCAGCCTGTCCTCAAATTACAACAGCAGTAACTGCAGTCAGGGGACATTAACAACTCAACCTGAGACAGCGTACAGATCTTTTATATTCCTTACCAAGATACAAAGATCAGTTACTTACTATATCACCCCTGGGTTTTCATGTTGGCATAAAAAGCAGCAGACTGTAAAACTACAGGGAACCACCTTTAACAACAGAGCTATTTAAGCGCTATGAGTTGCTGTGTCACAGCGACTTTTAAGAACCAACAAACCACAAAGATTAAGTAAAAATCTAGTATGACCAAAGCTGGTGCATCACTTTGGTGCCTGGAACAGATCTTAACAATTACTTGCTTCTACAGAAAACACAGGCTGAGGGTGAAAGGACAAGGCATTCTGAACTGTGGCTTCAGTTTCCTTCTGTGACACAAACTGCTGAGGAATCATGACACTGCTTCAGAACGATGGACACAGATTAATTACAGCAATTATAATTCATCAAGGAAATACTGTGCCAGTTTGCTCTTGTTGTTTCACCTCTGAGTTTGTAAGTGATGCTAAGATAATTTAAACATTCACAAAGCTTAGAGTAACACATATTTTTATCTATCACTCACTGTCCCGCTGACAGTTTATACGCATCCCTGAACATTACAAATCTCAGCATTTTGGCAACGATACCAAGTGAATCCACTCTCCTGGGCTCTAACTGCAATGTTTGTTTAAAGGTATGGGTCATAACAACATCATGTGTAAAACAGGTCATTTTCTGCAAGGCCACAGCTGTGCTGCTGCTCCCACCAGCACTGCAGTGCAGCACGGACACCCCCAAGCCCCCCAGGCAAACCCATCCTGGAGCATAACCTGCCCCACCCCCGAGCAAGTATCGCCATCAACACTAGGCAACTTTCTTTTTGCTGTCCCTAAAAAAAACAGAAATTGTAGCAGCACCTTGCTGTTCTAGTTTTACCCTTTCAGGTGTGTGGGAGACACTTGCCAGCTCTTTCCAGGGATGCAGGCACAATCACCGTGGATTTATGGCAGATGTGCTGACATAAGGATTAGGACAATTCGGTGACACCAACTGAATGGTCCACCATTTCAAACCAGCACAGAGCTAACATCAGCTGAGTTCAAAGCACTAAGACCACTGAGCACATCTTTTGCTGCACTTTTCAAAACTCACCAACGAGCTTTGCTCTCCTCCTCCTTTAAAGCCAGCCCAAGCTCTGGTGTGTATGTACTTCAGCTGTCTCCACAGGCTGGACAGATTCTCTGGTCAAGCCATCTATGCTTCAAAATCTAGCTCTCTTAATCCTTTTGGTGTGATTCCTGCCAACCCATCACATCTGATTTTCCACTGTGGCTTCTTGTATTTTTCTCCTGGAGGTGACACGAGACATGAGACAACACTTTGCTACTCAGTTTTACTTGACTTGGAACTCGCCTCCAAACTCAGAAAGTGAAGGTCAGTCCTTTATTTGCCAAGGTCCTGCCAAGACAGTCATAGGGACAGAGCTGGCAATGGATCTGAGAATGGGCCAGTGTTAGTGTATTCCTATGTGTGACAAGCTTTCTTGTTTGCTAAATGAAACAACTGCAGTGCTTGCAATCAAAACGCTTCATGATTTAATATCAAGAGAAACAACATCAAGAGAATATGTTATCAATATTACCACTAGTTCTTAAAAAAATGATGATGCTGCCCAGCAGGGCCAAATCACTAATAAGCAGCTCCCAAAGGCAGCTGGTTTCTGTTAGCAGCAGTAAGGTGAAGAGGCTGGGCAGAACCTCTCCTTCAGTTTGTACAGCTGCCAAAGCTTTAGTTATTCAGTTCACACGGATTCCTGGCATCAAAATTAGTTAAGTCTTCCCTCAGGTCACATGTAGTATTCAAAAACACTGAGGACTCAAGACACTCTTCAGGTAAAGCTGTAAAAGCCTCTTTTTTAACTGTTTAACTGAAATTAAAATGTTCATTTGAAAATGCTGAGCTTAGAGTAAAATCTACAGTGTCTTCCATGGTCTGAACAGTTTACGTGGAAAGAAACTTTCACTCAGTGATAACTTCAGTAAATAGTTTCACACATATAAAATTTCATTTATTTTTGTGGGTATTGAATAGTTATTAGACAAAGCATATGCATCTGCTTTCTTTAAAATCAGTGTTCTGACTCATTATTCATCTGTTATCTCTGCTTGCATTATAGTAATTAAGAATTTTGAAAAGCATCACAGTGTTCCCCTGAAACAGGAAAATAAAATAACCAGGCCTTTCTTAAAATGAATGTGTTTTAAAGTGCAGAACTAATCAATGTACCAGTCAGCTTATAACACTTAATTTCAGCTGTTCAGGAAGACGACATTTAAGCATGAAAATACTGTATTTCAACAGTCAATGTTTGCTCCCGAGTGTTATGTTAAAGCAGCATGCAAGAAGTGTCAACAACAATTAAAAAATATATATAAATTCAAAGATTACTTATTCTAGAAATAAATGTTTAATGCTAAGGAACGTCTTCTCTTTGTTAAAAATGTAAGCATTTTAACCTACTTCTTTTGTACCTCAAGCAGTTTTTAATGCGTATATATTTGATTTTAACAGATACACAGTAAAGCATGAAAAAGAAATGTGTGACAGGAAATTTACGAATTATAATTTTTGATTCTGCAATAATTAATAGCATTATTTTACACGTTTCCTTTCTGCAGTGGATAATCTATAGTGAATGCAATAAACATGTCAGTGGAGAGCAGAGAAAGAGCTCCATTCAAAGTCACATGCAGACACAGTCTCTTGGCAGAAATCTGCCTTTGCTTCAGTGTCTGCAGTTTTTACTGTGCAATACAGTGATACATAAGCACTCTGCAAGAGAAATCAATACCAACTGGCATTTGTAAGAGCCTCTTAAGATACAGTTTCCCCCACCTCCTTTCAACACAAACACAACACAGAATAAAATAAGGTGCCGCTTTCTGACTTAGAACGCTCAATGAGACTCTGAAATGCCCTGCAGTGTTCTGTATGCTTCTCACACAAGAGCCACTGCTGTCAGGTAGCCAGAAGCCCCCCATCAGACTTTGATGTGTCCTGTAGTTTGGCCATCTCAAGCTGATGTTATTGTTCCCTGTCAGGCAGTCTCAAGGAAAGCAGCCTCACCGGAAAACCAGTCAACTGTGGGTCTCGGCCAGTACTTCTCAAGGAAGTAAAAATGAAGCTTACCAAGAAACAGTTAACATAAATTGCAGGTTGGGGTCAGATTCTGCTCTCCTTCAGCAGGCACAGAAGTACTTTAACAGAATGAAAATAAGAATCAGCAGCCTAGTGTGAAATGAGCCGTTTTGGCTGATGATAAAACTGACAGTAAACTTAGTGGACTTTTGTAGCTTGGCATGCAGAGAGTATAAACTGGTATTCCCACTCTTCCTCTGCCTTCTCTGCCATTCCACTACAGCCTCACAAGGAGGACTTGAGTTTAAACAAAATGTGTTCTAGACGCCTCCCATATCCTGCTATACTTTTTTTT
>NW_009953187.1:159681-165405 GCF_000747805.2 Chaetura pelagica | reverse complement strand
AGCAGGACCAGAAGTACTTTAACAGAATGAAAATAAGAATCAGCAGCCTAGTGTGAAATGAGCCGTTTTGGCTGATGATAAAACTGACAGTAAACTTAGTGGACTTTTGTAGCTTGGCATGCAGAGAGTATAAACTGGTATTCCCACTCTTCCTCTGCCTTCTCTGCCATTCCACTACAGCCTCACAAGGAGGACTTGAGTTTAAACAAAATGTGTTCTAGACGCCTCCCATATCCTGCTATACTTTTTTTTTTGTGTTCTCCCTTCCTTTGCTGGCTCCTATTGAGAATCCACATTGGAAAGTAAGGAATAAGGAATTGTACTGTATCTTGGGACCCAACTCATGACCTGTACAGGATACATCAGCAATGTAGACAAGAAGTAAGAGCTTGAATAAAGATAGTAATGAGAACAGTACTGGGATAGAGTAGTATCTTCTTCTTTTTAGTTTAGGGAGACACTTTGCTGAATATATAAATAATTTGCCATGGAAAGTAAAGGAAGTCTATTCATTCCTAAAAAGGGTGCAGACAGTTCAGCCAAATTTAGAGCTGTGAGGGACTCTTCAGTCATGGCTCATTACCAGGAGCAAACAAAAATGCTTACATGAACTTCAGTGTTCATGCTCGACACCACAGAACACTAGAACATAAGCAATTTACTAAAGATAGCCTTAGCCTCTTGGGACATACAAATGCTTCCCGAGTTTCTTTGCCTTGATGCGGTATGTCATGGACTACCACTCTGTTGCACACAAAAATCAATCTTCTGCTCCCTTGCCCCTTCCAGAAATGTACTAGAAGGCAAGCTGGTTTCCTCTCAGTTTTTCTTATGTCCCTAGTGTCCTGATGCAAAAAATAGAACTTGGACAAATAAACAAACTGCTCTAAACATAGAATTCACACTTCAATTCAATAAGCAAAAGAGATAGAAGGTTTACAGCTACTATTTTAGTCTCTAAATTACAACACTGGCTCTTTCGTGAATAATCTGAAACATCTGTGCAAAGAAACATAAGCAGGAAGAATATGTTCCTCTCCCAAAGTGGTCTCATCCCACAACATCCCATTTTTTGCAAATGTAAGAACTCCTTCCCCATGCGCACAAACTCTGGTTAGTCACTCTATGTGTGGTGAATGAAGGTGTGACTAACCTTAAGTAGTATAGAGATGCCGCCCCAAGATGCACTGCCCAAGGCAAAATATGGAATTTGAGGGGATCATACTTGCTACTCACACTGTGCACACCCAGAGCCTTCCAGATGGCAAAACTGAGCAATCCAACTCCGCACCATGCGTAGAGTGAGCCCCATCCTAGGGCTCGTAAGGCCAGTGATGATCCACTCTCTGGTAGTGCAGCTGTGGCAGTAATCCCCTAGAACCAAAAATAAAGTGATGAAGACAGTGAAAAATAACTGGAAAAAAAAGATGAACTAAAAAAGCTAACTCTGTGAACTAGAATTTTTCCTGATTTGCCAGCTGTGCTAATGTGGCCACAGAAACTGTCACATCTGCCAGCAGACCCAAAGAGCCACGCAAGCAGGGGGGATGAGCTGCCTTCCCACCTGGAGCAGCTTTCATGGTTGCCAGTACTAGCTGGGGACAATTTTTATTACCCAGAAATGCTGAAGTAATCTCTTTCATGGGCAGAAGACTCCAATGCTCAGTTATCCTACCAGTCAAAATAAAAAAAATGAATCAAAACCAGTCACAAGCCAGTGACATCACTGTACATTTTTTTGGTACTTTTTCTTGGGGAGTATGTGGGTGGGGAGGCAATCACTAGCCTATGCACTTCTATGTACTTCTGAAATAGCAGATGAGGAAACTGCAGGAACATGAGTAGCTTTCAGCTGGACACAGGATATAACAGTGACTGAGAGGCTAATTTCAAGGGGCTATAACTCTGAAAGAGCTCTGGAAACTGTTTAGGAAAATTTTATAAAAAGCAAGCAACACTGAACCCATCCCCCTGCAGAGTTCAGCAAGTGGCAACACAGACAACACTGCAGTCTCCATACTCATTTTTGTCAGAGACATGAGTAGGCCATTTTAACCACTTGTTAAGATACTACTATAAAAGAGTCTGCCATGAGATGTGTCCTGAAAACACAACATGTTGTCACTTGGAAAAGCTTCCTCAGGCCAGGAAGAATGGAGCCTCAGCCATGATGCGGTCCCAACCACGATGAAACCTTTTCTGTCACAGCACATAAATACACGTGGCAGCTACCAAGGGCATAAGTCACACGCTGGCTGACATCAATTCATGCCACACGTTCACCGGATAGGGCAGCTTCAGCCTGTGAGTCTGCAACAGCAGCAGGACGTACATAATCCTCTGGCTCATAGTGGTAAATCTCAGCAAGAAAGATTGGCTTTTTCCCCAAAAAGGATCACTGTTAAATTCTTCACATGGAAACACAGATTTCAGAGTATAACTGTTAAAGACTGGCATGTACAGTCCTCACACAACTGAACAGTCCTACTTACTTACTATCTTGGGAAAAAAAAAATAATTAATACTTAAAGGTAAACATGAGAGTGCAAGCATACAATTATATTCAATAAAGAATTGTTTCATTTATAGTCTAAAATACTGAAAAGTGACATTAACTTGCAGAAGCATTAAAAAAAATTTCCTCCAAAACACACCACAGAGCTGCACTTTTCTGTTTATCACAAAAAGTGGGGAAAACGTATTTCATATTCTTGCTTTAAAAGTAATGTGATTTAAAAAAAATAATAATAATGGTTCTCTTTAATATAACTAAACAAATGTAGTGTCTATCACTGTGGTATATGGTCAGTGAAAGAGCACCAGGTGTTTTCTTCCTCTTGGCTCTGTATTTACTGAAATGTTAAAATGACCCTTGGAGAGTTCTTAGCATGAACACTTTTCCTTAGGATTTAGCTGTAGGCAGTTATCCAAGGACAAATACACACTTGTAAAGGGCGTAAGCAAAATGTATCTTGATCCTTATTTATTCTGATTTGGACATTCCAAAGTGGAAGCTGTTAACAAAACAATGTTCTGTAAGTGTACACATACGTGCACACAGACACAAACAACAGAGATCTTTAGGCACACACTGACATCACATCCTATTATTTCCTTGCCACAGCTAATGAACTTTCAGCAGAGACTGCTTTGAGCAGATTTAAAATGCTCATTATTATTCCTGACATTTTTGCTGCTTCTATATTCTAACCATACACAACGACACACGGCAAAATTTCTCCCATTTGGAAGATGGGAAATGAATGGGCAAAAATATCCTACACACAGTCTTTAAATAGGAGTCATTATCTGTGAAAATGGCTGGCAAAAAAACACCACTCTAATGCTATTTAAATGCTTGATTGCCCCAGAAAAAAAGTGGTAAATGGAAACAATTGATCTGGTTTTACTGACAGCAGTCACAGGCTGATTCCTCAGGGTACTATGTACACAGATAAGGATTTTTGTAACCACCACAGTTTGTTGTATGATTCAAGGCTGGATGGGGCTTTGAACAACCTGGTCTAGAGGGAGGTGTCCCTGCCTGTCCTGTCCCTGGAACTAGATGATCTTTAAGGTCCCTTCCAATCCAAACCATTCGGTGATTCTAACATTTGACAACCTCACTGACTGCTGCTTGGCGAGTTTATTGGGACAGAGATGTTGTCTTTTAAGGGCTCAGTGCAGATGAGACTGATCAATTTTAAGGGTCTGGTTTTTACATTTTTTGCAGTAACAGAGCATTACTGAGGAAAAAAAAGTGTTCTTCAATTAAATACACCATGTTTCAGTTTCATATCCTAACACAGTATAATTGCTAGCTTTGCTTTCTAATTTTTTTCTTCAGAATGCTCAGGTGGATCCTGTTAGTAATCGTGAGAGATCAGATTATTTTTGGCCATCAGATATCATAGTACCAAGACACTTCTGACATTCATCAGTCCCCTTACATGGTGGGAAGAGAGCACCTAAATTTTAACTTAATTATTCCAGTAAACATATTCTACAGCTTACAGGCTTTCTACCTCCTCATTCCCACCCTCACTGCAGTTACCTCACTCCTCAATTCACTGTAGCACTGTGGCGACCACATAGTGAACTGGATCACTGTGGTGATACAGGTTCATGGCTGATGTGTCTACACAGAATCAAAACAGCCCATCAATTATATTCCATTACACAGCAGTAGGATGATTCCAGCAAACAGTGTAAGCTTTATGTATTTCAGCTAATCTCAGGTTCTAAAGTATTTAGCACTGCCAACTCTGAACTGATTTTTAAATTCATCATACCCCTACTGACTCCAGTTAAGTCTAGTGCTCTCACCATCAACTTTGTTCAGCCACAATCCACGTATGTAAAAATTTCTACAACACATTACATGAATTCTTCTGTCCTGTGTATCAAAGTTAGAAAATAGTTTAAAAGGAACAAACCTTACTGAACCAGTCTGGGTTCTTCTTCTTTGTCATGGCAAGTGTGGTGCCAAAACCTGCCATCATTCCTGCTTCAGCACCTAGAAAAATTCCACCTGCCAAAAAAAGTTTAGGGAAATAAAAATTAAGATTTTGTTTCTTAAGGAGAGGGGAAGAAAGAAACAAACAAACAAAAAAACAAACCACAAAAAACAAACCTGTTTTGAAAATAAAATCTGAAAAATTAAGATCTGCCAGCATATACTGAAGGGAAAGGCACAGTCATCTACATTATTTACATTAACTCAATATGGCAAGAAAGCAAGAAAGAATATTTTTAAATAGAGCATTTTGAAAACTAATGTCAAGTGTATATATTTTCAAGCCACATACACACTCAAAAAAATCATTAAAATCCCAGGATGCCTTTTCACAGTACTTCAGAATGTCTTCCTCCCTCCAGAGCCAGGCTACCAAAATCATCCTGTTCTATGGCTATGCCTCACCCTTCCCCAAAATGAAGATGTTTTGGGTTTTTTTGCATCACTTGTTACTTCAAATGACCACCTGAAAATCCACCAGTACCTTAAGACCATTCTATAAGCAACACCTGTTCTTCAGCTTTATTAATTTGAAGTTCTAATGCTCTATTTAAAAAAGTGACACTAGCAGAGAGCTTTCCCAACACAGAAGGCATTTCTCACTTCTCAGTTCTTTCAATGTTTCCAAAGTTGCTTGTGGTCCTTTGATCCCTTCTAGTTCTTGCACCAAAGGTACATGTAGCCATACCTGCCCACTTTGAAGAAAAAGGCTTGTTACAAAGACTGAGTTCACTGTGCAGAACCATCTGATTCATACACAAAATTAAAAAAACATCAGGGGCTTACAAGTTTTTTTCCTTTGCAACTATTGATACCCAGACTGTTTTCTCTTTCCTAATACCAATTGGGTAATTAAAAACAGGCCTGAATAGCAAGAAGTAAAACAAACATGCTTATGCTAGGTCTCACTTTAAAAAATGTAGTTATCCTGTTATTGCAATGGAGAAGTTCGCGTCCTTACGTCAGTGTATACAATGTACCTCCCGCCTGGGAGCAGGAAGACCTCACGTGCTGTCCAAACTTTGCACTTTACATTCCAAGACCTACTAACCAACATTTCCCTGATTTCAGCAAGAGTAATTGCTCTTAAATTAACCTCTCCTTCAAGAGGAGGAGACGGATGCACGGCCTCTCCGTGAGGGGCAGGAAAGCACTGCAAGGGGTAGGCCCAGCCTGTGGCAACAGGGACCGCTGCCTCTGCAGGGGGG
>NW_009953187.1:138924-157961 GCF_000747805.2 Chaetura pelagica | reverse complement strand
AGGACACGGAGCTGGGCCGGGACACGCAGCCGCCCTTCCCTCTCCTTCCTCCTCCTCCACCTCCTCCTCTTCCTCCTCGGGCGGGCGGGGACGAAAACGGGCGAAGGTTGTGACAGCCGCTTGATTAAATCAGGTCTTTTGTAGAAGGCTCGTAAGGGGGGGGTTTTGTTGGAAGTCTGTGGGGCACAGCGGCATCGACTTGACTCAGTAAAAGCGGGGAGGGTTCTTCCTTCCCGGGAATTCTGCTCAGCTGTATCGTGAATGGGTGAATGGGAAAAAAAAAAGAAAAAGATTTTGTTCCAAATTCTGACTCTTCCGAATTATGGAAATGGTTCTTGATACACATCTGAATTCTGGCTGAACGGCATCACAAAGCCACGCCACGGCAGCCCGTCCGTGCCTTCCGTCCGTGCCTGTGCCGCTGCTGTGCCACCCGTCCCTCCCGGGAACGTGTTCTTCCATCAAGCCATGTACTGACTGATCAAGATTCGGTGCAGGCAGGCGAAATACATTTTCATATGTCACATTCAGTACTTAAACAGCAAGCAAATGATGTAAATACGTCCAAAATAAGTGCTTCTTGCCCAGCTTCTTTCTTTGTGTCTTTTCATCATCATTTATATGTCTAAGGGTCTAATTATAGGGGCTTGGGTTGCTAGGCAAAAATTTAGTATTTTTGGAAACTTCCTGTTAATGCTTCTTCTGAAAACCAATCCAAAGCCATTTCCTGATAGTCCATGTACTGTGTCAGTTAAAATTTTACACTGTTCAGAAGCAGTTCCCACCAAAGAAGCAGGCATTATCTCTGCTGTATAGCTGACCCATCATCACTGAGTTTTTGGACAGCACCTAACTGACTTACAGTCTTCCCTCCTTTGGGAAAAAAACACTCAAAAATCCTGTGTGTGTTTTAGAACAGTGTTAGCACTGTACTCATCTATGACTGCCACAAGTAATAATAAAGTCTCCTGGAAAGGCTTAGATAAGGTGGTCTTAGAATAACTGCACAGTGCCAATGCTAAAAGAGAAAATTACTTTTTATTTGCTCTTCATTCTAAAGTGCATATGATTATAGAAGGTATTTAATTATGCATAAAATTAAAACAGCAGCATGCATGTTCGTTTTGATTGTAAATTGTGTCAAGATCACCACTGCATCTGCTAGGAGAGGCCTTGAAGTGTGAGGGTAATAATGTAGGTTTTGTGTCTTTGATGATAAAAATCCTAGATTTTCTTCTCAGCGTGGTTTTTTGAGTTCACATCAATCAAGACGTTACTTTCTTTCAAATCTTCTCCAGAAGCAGGAATAAAGTGGAAAATAATGATGTTATTTGATCCTGGTTTTTACGATGCCAAGAATCGATCTTTAAGAGAGTCAGATAACATCTGTCTCTATTAATCATTCACAGAGACTTAGAGCATAAAACCCGTGAAATCCACTCTCCTACTGAATAACTTAGAGTTCTTACTGTTGTAAAATAAATTGTCCTGCTTTAAAAGAAAAAGAAAAAAGAAAAAAAAAAGAGAGAGATGTTCAGAACTGTGTCTATTTAGGTTACAATTATTAATCTCTTCTTGTTGCATAATTAAATATAACCTACTGCTTTCTCTCCTTTTATGTATACCTCACCCAGGAGCCTTGCATGTTCTCTGATTGTTCCTGCTCTGTGACCATTATGGTACACATGCAAGTGCACTGATCTCTGTGTGGCTACTCAGATTTAACCAGTTACTGTTTTCTAAAATTCAGCTATGTTTTTCTAAAAGCAGACACACTTTTGTTTGAAAGACAGATTTTAATTGTTCTACTATCAAATGTCCAAATCTTCATAGAGATCAGGAAAAACTTCAACTAAGTCAGGTTGCTCAGAGTTGTGTCCAATCTGGCCTTGAATGTTCCCAGGGATGGGACATCTACCACCTCTCTCAGCAACTTGTTCCAGTGTTTTACCACCCTCACTGTAAAAAAAAATATTCCTTCTATCTAGTCTAAATCTATCCTTTTTTAGTTTAAAAACATTAACCCTTGTCCTGTTGCAGGACAGGCCCTGCTAAAGATCCCAATGCAGGCTGCTGAGGGACACCACATCTGGACATGAAGCCTGCATCTCTCCAATTTAGAGAGGAGGGTGTTATGGAAGCCTGTATCAAAGGCCTTACAGAAGTCCAGATGTATTACGTTCATAGCTCTGCCCTTGTCCACTGATGTCATTCCATCATAGAAGGCCATCAAGCAGGACTTGCCTTTGGTGAAGCCATGTTGGCTGTCTGAAATCACCTCTTTGTTCTCCATGTGCCTTAGCATAGCTTCTATGAGGATCTGTTCCATGATCTTCCTAGGCACAGAGGTGAAGCTTACAGGTCTGTAGCTCTCAGGGTCCATCTTTTTACCCTTTTTAAAAATGGGTACAATGTTTCCCTTTTTCCAGTCACCAGGAACTTCACCTGACCACCATGACTTTTCAAATATCTTGGAGAGTGGCTTGGCAGCTACATCAGCCAATTCCTTCAACACTCTGGGATGCATCTTGCCAGGTCCCATAGACCATACATATGTTCAGGCTCCTCAGGTGGTCATGAACCTGAAATAAGTAGGTTATATAGGTGATAACCAAGTTGAAAAATACATTAACTCATTGAATTTGACCACAGCTCTGAGCTCTCGTAGCTTTGAATTTGGACTAAACAACAGTAATTGCATGACCAGTTTCAGGCAGTGTGTGCATGTTTACTTTCTGTCAGGGTGTGCAACAGCCAGGATTCCCTGACTTTCACAGAGAAGCAGTAATGGATTATGGACTTCCCTCTGTGGTCTTCCTGGTTTATTATTAAAAAAATTAATGAGCCAAAAGCAGACAGTGAGAGACAACCAAAGCTTCAAAGTATACATAAATCTCCACCTGTGATTCTGAAGTTATGGTTAGGATTTCTACAGTGACCCCTGGGTTTTAATGAAAAATTGATAATATGATGACTCTCTCATGAAATTTGGTTTAAAAGTACAATGTTGGTGAGGGTGAAGTGTGGAAACCGAATAAGGAAGAGCAAAAAGAAGAAAAGAAATTTCAGAAAAATAAACAGGCTTGCATAAATACATTCCTTAAGGATAATCTTAGAGAATGCATGGTATTTCTGCCAATAAGCAACCCTATCAAGAAGTAACAGCAGGGTGTGCAAACTTCTGAACATAAAGCTGTGAAATATTTCAGTCCTGGCCTGTGTTTTATCCTGCTCTCCTTCCTCTTCTGTGCAGGTCTGCACAGTGATTCCTGGCCATCTCCACTGAAGGTGAGTTTCACCAAGGTCTTCAGAGGAAAAAAAAATAGATTATAAGCTGAGGGACATAAGAAATGTAATAATTTGATATGTTCACTAAATTATCTGACTAATTTCATATATCCAAAACAGTCTTGAGTGGCTCTGCAAAAAAAAAGTTGGCAGCTGAGGGACAGAATCCTGCTTGGAGTTTGAAAATCCAACTCAAAACATAGAGGAGGTTGATTTGAATACTGGTTAAGCTGACATGTTCCTTAACAGAACAGGATTATGTAAAGAATTTGGGATAGAGCCAAGCACTGGTTTTGGAGAGAGAAAAAGCAGCAGCTGGGCTGCTCTCTGGCTCTCAGGAGAGCTGATCTTTGCTCTCTGCTTGACTCACTGGGGTAATTTCTTGTATTTATTGAAAGCTTTGATATTCCTGAAAGCACTGTGCAGCCTCAGCGCTGTGTACAAGCAGGAGCATGAAGAAACCAGTTATGTACTTCTGAACAATTTTCTGGTCGATTGGACAGGAGCTGAAAATGTTGTGCAGCTGTGATTTGGCTTCTGCAGGAAGGCTTGTACAGTAGGCTGGTTATTGTTGTGCATCTCTTAAAAATCTGGTGGCTGAAATTCCCATGTTAAGAGTAAGTCCTCGGGTCTCTTGTCTCATATTACAACAAAAATCTGGTCTCTGAATCATGATTTATAGACTTCAACCAAAGAAATACTGACAAACTGAGTGCTCATTTGTCACGTGTACAAATTATAAGAAAAGCCTTGAACTGGAGAATGAAAAGGCACTTTAAAAATATGAGTCAGGGTAGCTTCACACATTTATGGGAGAGGTATTTTTCTTTTTGGAGAAGATGGTGAAATGAATCGGTTTGCACAAAGTTCTGCAGCAAAGGCAGAAGCTGAGAGGCTGGGTCTCCAGATTCCTGGTCACCTCCCTTAGCCCCAGAGCTGCCTTTCTCAGTTACAGCTTACTTCTGCAGAAGATTAAATGTTTCTTCTTTTATTTCTCCTTTACGTTTGGTTATTCAGCAGGGCATGTCAGCTGCAGCTCTGGGCAGACGGAGCGTGCCGGCTCCGCGCTGACCCCACGGCCGCGGGGCTTTTTATGGCTAGAGCCTGGCTGCCTTGCAGTCAGTGGCAAAGGTCCCGTTGGCAGTATGACCAGAGTTTCAGTTACAAATCCTAAATTAGCACTCATGGATGATGACATTATGGCTGGTCAGAGGCACAGTGCAAATTTTGGAGCTATTGATAACACATATCAAAGCCGTCATATGCCTTGGATGATTGCATTGGAGAAATGGGAAAATAAGTCCATATGTGTTTGGCTCTGCCCACATTAACTGTAAAGGCAAATTCTAGATACTTTCCCAATTCCTGTGGCACTGGCACTGTCCTTGGAGACTTAGAAAATATGTTTACGAGCTCTTCTTTAATTTTACTGGGTACCATGTCTTTAATGGTCTCAATATGTATTTCATTATAGAATATTATTTTATCAGCTTTTAGTAGTTGCTTTCCTGTACAGTATTAGAAAAACAAATATTTCTGGCAGAGTTAAAAAAAGACACACCAAAGATTATTTCCACAGTGTTATTAGAGCATGGCCTGATGACAGCCTGGAAGCAGAATTTTCTAAAGAGAAAATCTGTTTCTGGCCCACATGGCCAGAACTGCAAACTTCCAAACTTATGGTTGACAGGACAGAGAAGGACTCATGGTGAATACAATACATAGAGTTGTCTATTCTGTGTGCTTTCTGCTGTGGGCTCTGGGAGATGACTTTGTTGGCAGCTCAAACAAGTCTCCATGAAGGCAGTGAGGATCAGATAAGACTGCCTGGATAGTTGTGCAGCTTCTTTACAAGGAAGATTAAAGAGGATAAGGCCTTAAGTGAGTTGCTCTGAGCCCTCAGCTGAGCCTGTTCTGAGGAGGAGGCTGGACCAAAACCTGGATAGACTTCCCCACAAATTAGTTTGTGGGCAAGAGCAATGTCAAGCTTGGCTCAGTTACACCTGGCTCTGTTGTGACACCCCATACTATGGTGGCTGTGTGGCAGGAGGGACATGCTGCTGGCATGGGCCACCCCAGGGCAGGAGAAGCCCCTCAGATGTGTGTTCAGAGGCTGCTGTGTTGTGTGGGCCCATGGCCCACCCCACTGGCTGTCCTCCTGTGGCCAACAACACCAGTTCTGGGACACTGGGCAGTGGTGCATTCTGCAGAGCACCTGGCAGAGGAAAGAAGTTGGACCACTGTTTCATTTGTCATGAGGAGGTAACCAGTATAAACTTGACTCATGGATAGTGCATCACCTGCTGAGAAATTCAACTGTTAGATTAATTGGCATGAATACGAGATATATACTTCTCCTAATTGGCTTCAGTGCAATTATATCCAAAGGCCTCTTTTGTGGTCATTCACAGAGCTTAATTGCTATAGTTTAATATTACAATTTGAAAAGGCCTGGAAGGAGAGCTGAATATTAGGCTCCTGATGAATTATAATTATCACTTTGTGTAGATGGATGGAAAACTTTTCTAATTAAATTATTCTTGTAACGTAAATTAATAGTGTGATCTGGATAAAGTACTTCTGATTTCACATCTAGAATATTTCTGAGAGCACCAAGTTTGTGCCAGAATTTCAATAAGCAGGTCAAATTGTCTTTTAAAAATACCTGACTTTTCACTCAATTTAGCAGATTATAATAGGTTTCTGCAGTGAAGATGTTCAGCAATAATAGAATAATTCAAACGTTGCACAGAGAATAAAATAAAATAGAATAGAATAAAATAAAATGAAACTATTCAACTTATTCTCTTAGTTCTACAAGCACAGGGCTGTCACAGTCTAAATGACAGTGATTTATAGTGTAACTGTTACACGTTTTCTTCCTGTATCATTTCATCTCCATCTGAGGATTTGTGGAAGACATAAACCATTAAGCTAGTACTTTGAAAACAGCAAAGCTCATTAGCAGCTCTAGAGAAGGGGGTGAGATGGGCAAGGAAGGTGCAGGTCATTAAGGTTTGAAAGCGAAGGAAGTGTGAAAGTTCTAAGAATTACTCTGCGTGTGAAATCTGTCTGTGTTCTGTAAAAACCCCATGATTTTTGTATAAGTCACATTTCTTTCTCATTAGGGAAACCTGCAATGAAGAAAGTAAACAGGTAAATGCAAAGGTCTCTACTGAAGGTGTCAGACTGCATTTCAAGAAGTGGATTATACATAATCATTCTCAGATGACCAGTAGCATCCATGGCCTAATACATGTAGCAGACACGTTAGGTGTTGGCAGCAGCCCTTTCCAACAGGCCTCATCAGACATTCAGTGTAAGTTTCTGGAGCAACTCTCTGTGACTCCAAGAGGCTATTTTGAAGGGGGTATAGATGGCCACTTTGTGTTAACGGATGCTGGGAATTTTGTGTCAAGGCACTTGCTGTGTATATGGAAGCCTGTCCCTGAGATTTTCTGCATGCATGCCCTCTGTGTCTGCAGTGCATTAGTGCAAACTGTATATATCAAAATTTGGCAGTACGGTATCTCTCTAAACATCGCATTAATCCTTCTGTCTGTCACTATGGTAACAAGGCTCCCTGTTGATGACTGAAGAAGAGCTGAACCATTAAGACTAAATGTACATGGTTAAAAAAGAAGTGAGCAAGATCACTTTGTGCAGTGCTATGGAGACACAAATGGTTGAAAATGGGCTAATTAGTATTTTCTATGCGTTATTTTTATTCATAGTTATAGGTCTGAAATAAAGCCTATTGCTAGAATGATCCTCAGATCTGATCTTTTCTTCTTCATATCTATTTATTGCACATTCTGCTGAACACAATGTAAAAAAATGTGTATTTTTTTCAGAAGTTTGTGTTCCATGGTATGTATTTGTCCCAGAAGGTGGAAAGACTATCTCACAGCTGCCAAGTACAAAGCAGATTAGAAATGTTACTGAATGTTTTGCTGCACATATTCTCTGTTCCTACCATGTTTGTAACATTGCCAAGGCAAAATCAGTAAAGTGCACACATTCATTGAAGAATCAATGTCTAACTGAGCACTGTTGGTTAGATCTGAGATTTTTTGAGAAGTAGTGTTGTGGAAACTCTGACATAAATTACTGAAGTCCACAAATCATTATTGGACAATGAGTTTCCATTTTTTATTACACTGGCGCCATGCATGCTATTAATGGTAGACTCGAGTCTATACTTCTATTACGCTATAAAGAGGTCTTTGGTTTTAGAGCAGTGTTCACTGAACAGTGATTTTTGTTCTCTAGAAAAAGGCTGTGTATTTTCTCTTCCCTCTGCAGATTTTCTTTTCCAAGCCTCTTTGCTTTGCTTACAAGGTTAACACTAATAACAGCTACAAAGTGGATAAAATGAGGGACCAGAGGAAGAAGCAGGAATACTGGATATCAGAATGCTTTTTCTCATTCACTGAGCTGAAAGTAGGATTATTACTATTTTTATGTTAGGCTTTACAGCTCTTTGATATTTGGTTTAAGCTATGGCCCTGATCATATAATAAGCTCTTGGATCAGGAGGTAGCTCACAAGTGTGTTTTATCAGCCCCATGAAGTCTGGCTGGTTGGAAGGTCAGGCAGGCATTGCTCTGTCTGTGCATAGGGGTGGTGGAGTTTGTACACGTGCACGTATGTAGGACATATGTGTATCAGGCAGATTTTATTAAATCTGATGTCCTAGTGGGCAAACATGATGGTTTGCACTGTTACAGGTTATCTGAACTCCTGGTAGAGCTGGAAGGTCAGATGAACCTCCCTGGTAAAGCAAGGAGTCAGAGATGCTACCAACCAGCTTAGAGTTTCTGAATCACAGCTGACATTTAAAATGCTTTCAGCTCAGCACGAGGCTGGAGGAACTTGGAGGTGTGAAGGAAAGCAAGCAAGCAACCAAACTCATTCCTACCTTCCCTTCTTCCTTCCCTCACTCCCTGTTCAGGTGATGAAAGCTGGTCCCTTGAACTGATAGAAACAAGGACTCCTGTCTGACGTGAAGCAGGGAGACAAGGAAGGAGTTACAACTGAAGACAGTCTTCCTAATGTTTTCTTTGACAGAAAATAAGAGTCAATTTCTGAATTTTATAAATGCCAGGGTGGTGGCATTTATTGCCCTGGATGGACAGAGACAACATGATCTGACCGTAAATGCTTTTGGGGGTATAAAAGTAGCCCTTGGCCATGCAGATGGTGTCCGTCTGTGATGTATGTTGTGATCTAGTTTGCCTTTGTCCTAAGCAGTATGTCACCTCCACCACTGGATCCATCAAGCCTTCCAAAAAGGTGAAGAACTGCAGCCACAGACACAATTGCTCAATGTTCCTCTAGTTAGCTAAGCTTGCTAAGATTTTAAGACCTTTGTTGATCAATACAATTTTGGTTTCCTAAATGCTAAAATAGCATTTTAGTATGGTCCCCTGATACAAAGAACTTCAGATAGTTTATTAGATGAAGAACCCTACAGTGCAATTAATGACATTCCTAGGGATGGGAGGAACTTTGTTTTTTCTTACAAAATTATGCATTTTAGTAACTTTAAATTACAATTGTGTTAAAATTCAAAATTTAAAAGCTTTACCTATTAAAAAATGTTCCCCATTCTAATTCAATATCGAAGAAAGAGTATTCTCTCCTTTCAAATAGAACATTTTTTTTTAAGTATTCTTATTTTCATGATTTTTGGAATTAATAAAATTTCCCTTTGTTTTTTTAATTGAATTTCACAAGATTTGAACAAAACCTTTTTTCACTCCCGTGAATTCCTTTCTCCCTTGAAAACTCAGTCTTCTGAAAATTTCGTTTTCTTCAAAACATGCTTTTATGTTGTAATAAAAACTTGGTTCAAATCCTCACCTAGCACAAGAGAGTTACTTCCTGGCCAGCTGTATTTCTGTCTTCAAGCTATGTAGTACTAATGTCCTCTCACTCCAGATGGGAGATATTTGACTATCCATAGAGGGCATCTTTTTCTCTTTCTATACAGCTGCGATTAATAAAAGACGGAGCATATTCAACTCAGCTTCAGTTCTCAGCCACTCAACAGAGATAAAGCATATAACGATAAAATATTTTATTCCATTTTGGGCCAGCTAAGATTCTTTTTTCAGCACTCTTATGTTTCCAGCTGTCACATTTTGATGTCCTCTCCCAAAGCTCAATTTCATCCACTTGCTTTGTCAATTGTACTCCATACAAGATATCTGTCAGGCACTTCACACTGTCTCTCAATGGTGCAAACAGCCTGTTCCGGGCAGTGCCCTTTTTCAAATAAATATAGAACTGAAGATGTCCCTTCTTTTCTCCACCCTGACTATGCTGTGAGATGAAAAGCACGGAGCTACACTGGGGATTTGGAAGATCATTGGTTATCACACCCTTGCAACGCTGCAAAAAACAACTTCCTGCACTTGGTGATAAAGCCATAGGAAGTCCCTGAATTACTCCATTCTCTTTGTCTTTATCTATTGAAACTGAGGAAGATGTGGGAAGGATACCTGCATGCAGCAGTACAAGGTTCTTGATCTGCTTGCTGCCCAGAGCAGGCTGCCAGGCACTGATGGACAAATGCTATTACGGAGGTGGTGGGTTTTGATGGACATGGGACATGCACCAGCATCTCACTCACTAACAGGATCAGAGTCCTTTATTTCTGGATTGACAGGTTCTTCAAAAGCTTTTGACTTTCACCCCTGTTCAAACCTCATCCAAGGAGGAGCCACATACTAGTCAGCCCATCAAGCAACAGAACCAGCCCAAATAACTTTAAGCATCACTTATTTGTGGTGGCCAAATTCAGTGCTACTCCACTGAAGTGGTCTGCATAGCAACACTAGATGAAGCCTTAACATGTAAGCACCTGGTTTTATTTAATTTGAGGGGTTAATTATGGCCAACTCTTGTACTTATGAGAAATATTCTTACATACAGATCTACATGTACTTCATAACATGCTTTTATTTAAAGGTTTCTGTTTGCCTTCTGCTTTGAATGGGGGCTTTTTTTACTGCCCTCATCTCAGCTCAACAGCTGGCCTCCTAGAGAGGGAAGGTAGGAAATGTGGGCTGCCTCTGGCTGGAGGGGATATGGGTGGGGCAGGTAGCAGAGCAGTGAGATACTGCCAATCTGCCACAGAGTGCCTGGATTTGTGCGTCTACAAGCTTTCTATGGCACAAGCCTGACCACTGACCTTTGCAAAGAGCATTCCCCAGCTTGCCAGCTTTTCAGAGACTGGGGAGGCATTAAGCTTAGGAGCTGTTGAGAAGATGGAGAGTTAAATGCTTCGGGTATGTTGGTGCTTTTCATTATTTTGGAAAGAAATGGGAAAAGGAAGTGGGGGGGTCTGGGTTTTTTTGGGCTTTTTTTATAAAGAGGGAGAGGAAACTCTGGCCTTTGTTTTCTTGAGGAGGTACAGAGGAAGGAAGGAACTAGTGCTTTGAGTTATGCATGGACAGGAAAATTCTGCCCTCTGAGCACTGGTATGAATGAACATTAATTAAAGTAGTGCCTTTCTGGCCCTACAGACCCAGGTGCTGCTTGTGAGGTTGTGCTGTTGCTAACACACCTATGCCTGCCACCTCAGGGCTCAGGATTGCTTGCAGGCAGCAGCAATGGTGAGATGGATATAGGAGACTGAACAACTTCATTATATGGGGCTAAGCCACATTGAAGGCTTCACCCACCCCCTCATACAGAGATGGTGTGAGATGCATCTGGGGATTCTCACAGGACATGGGAAACTGCTGAGCACTGCATCCTGGCAGGCCATGTGGTCAGCACAGCGCACAGTCCCTCCAAACACTGCATCTGTGCAGCTTGGCTGGGTATGGGCACTTCATCCATGGTAAAAGAGCTGCAATGCCTGGAATAAACACAGGTTCTCCAGTTTAGCAGAAGCCAAGGTTCTGGAGAGCAGTGCCAGCTACCTACTCTGGAAAAGTGGAGAGTTGACAATAACTGGTAGTTTTTCTCTTAGTGTAGTTGTTAGAACTGTGTAGACACAGCCCGTGGGAATGTGAATCCTGTCTTTTGTTCCCTGCAACAGAGGAGTCCACACTGGGAAAAGACAGCACAGTATTTTCAGTGTTGCTGAAGATTATATGGGAATACAGGCTGTGGGGAATGGCTTTGAAGTTCTTGACTGTAAACAGACCCACTTTGGATTTGCTGAAGCTAAACTGTACCAGATGTCTCCTGAATATGCATCATGCCCAGAATGCTAGTGCTGATTGGCAGGTGATAAGTCTGAGACAGACAGCTCATATGTGGCTTCCTGTGGCCAAGAATTCTTGATTATCTACTGCTCATCCCAGATACAGACCATAACATGGTGCCACAGAGAATGTTAGTCTCCAAGATGCAAAAACTCCTAAGTTATTAAGTATTTGTTATTGCAAAAACAAATGGTCCTCAGAAAAGAAGGCAAAATATATTTCATGTAAGTCTACGCTTTTCTGCAAGGTGTTGAGATGTGACATCTAGAGATCGTGTACCTGGCACAGGCAGGCTCAGGAGAGGCCTGAGATGCTGTCATGGTTTTCTGAGCTGTTGCACAAAGAGCAGGTACAGTGGCAGCTGCAGCAAGCCAAGTAACAGCAGGTGGGGTGTGTTTGCAGTGGAGGCTGTGCAAAGGTTACCATGTGTGCTAGGCTTATTCTGAGCAACATATTGTGGTTAGGTTCTGTGGTTAAAGCAGACAATTGCTGAGCACTGAGCATTATGCATAACAGACAGGGCTGTGGTATGCAGATAAAAAAGCGTGGGATGGATTTTGCACTAAAATATGCTTCTCTGGGTGTGAAGAAAGGATGAAGCTAGTCCACTAGGAAAGCCCTAGCTTTGACCTGTATGCCAAAAGCTAGTCTGCACCAGTTGGCCTGAATGAGAATCACAAAAAGTGGAAGTTAAATTGGGCTCTCATAAATCCTCATGAGCTGCTCCTTCATGCTTCCAGTAATTAAAAAAGCTACCAGGCATTCATCATCTCTGGGTCATCCAGGGCTGATGCTGTTTGCTTGAAGGAGTTGGGCTTCTCCCTCTGGGTGTTTGGAGACTTCCTTCTTCTACATGTAACCCCTCTTTATAAACTTCCACATGTAAATATCTATCTTCGTATCTAAAACTTAAAAGGGGAGCCTATGTACTAGAAACTGAAGCTCTTCAAGCTCAGATATTCACACAAGCATTCCCCTCCTGCCCTTTTTCCTTCAGATGTTACTGGTCACTTGGGGCTCTGTGGCTGAGAGGCCACTGGATTAGGATAGTCCACTTCATGTGCTCAGAGCTGGAAGGAAGGCAGGCTGAGCGCCTCCCACTATACTCAAAGTGAAAAGATCTCTCCAATGTCTGCTTCCACAAATGAATGTGTGGATTTCACATTAGCAGGAACTCTGGTTACTGGTAAACACTTTTGTTCTTTTGACATCATCTGAGTTTAAATTATTAAATTTAACAACCTCATTTCTTTCTGAAATTAAGAGGTGTTTTCTCCTATGCTGCTGCTAGTATTCTGTACCTACACTCCTTTTAATCAAATACATGTCAGTTCATAAAGCCTCCAAAACTCATATTTGCATATTATTTATTGCATGAATATTTTTCTTTAGAATTCTGAATGGATTTCCTGGATTTGCTGGTTATAGTCTTATTGGTTTAAGATGTGATTATACTGCAGGCTGCCATTTACTTATCCAAATTAATTTATATGATTTCTAGTAGATTAGTATAAATTAATTGTACCAAAATTCAGATTTGTAAACTTATTCTCCTATTTAGGTGTAAAAAGGATATGTTCTAAAGCCTTTACAAGACACTCTCAGAATCTTGGCCAAAACCTTCTCTTTACCATAAACATTCCCCCACCTTTTCTTATAAGTAGTTCTTTAATTTTTTGAAGAATAATTATTGGATAAAATAATTAATGGCTAATAATCTTACAGGAAAAAATAGAAATATGTCTTATGAGGCCCACTTGGGCATATTTGAAGAAGGCAGACTTCTGAGAATTCTTAAAAGTGAGCTGTTACATGGATTGTAATATGAAATATACGTTAAGTGAAAACTGTATTTCCATCAGAAGATGTTAAATCAGCTAGCAGTAGAAATAGTTGCTGAAGCTTTGGTACCATTAACACATAACTAGTAGGGCACAAGGTTCTGAGCAGACCCCACCCAGAAATATGAGAATGATCACTATAGTAAGTATATGAACAAAAACAACTGAAAAATGTTTTTATTTTATTCCACTAACTATACTTGTGTATGATCTGTATCACATTTCTATTGATTGTTAGATTTCCTTTCTCTACCACAGTGTTGTCAGTCACAAGATTCATGAATCATATCTAGTCCTTTGTATACAGAGCTCATTGAATATTCAGATTCTACAAAGTATAGATTATCAAGTAAATGAAATATTTTTTAAATCCTGTTTTGTGGGGAGAAGGGAAGGAACCTAGACTTTACAAATTTGAAATTAATTCAGTACTTACAGTGCTGCACCCCTGAGTCTGTCATGGTTTATTGTCCTGAAAACATTAGCTCTGAGAAGAGTAAAATTACCTGTTCTCCCTTATTCTTTTTTCTCATTGTTTTATGGTGGAAAGGTGGGAAAGAGAGGTGGGTACGAAACTGAAGACCAACAATGCCATTTGCTGAAAGAAAGTATATGCAGGATGGGAGGGCAGGTGTAGAAGTGACATAAAACCAAGTTGAAGGCAAGGCAAGGAGTGTGGGAAAGAAAATAAGGAACAAGAGAAAAGCAATTATATAATACTAAATCTTTCCTGTTAATGATCTGAATTGTGACAATGAAGCCTTAAAGAGATTTTCAAAAGCAGTTAGCTCCATTTTGAGACAATCTAGTTAAGTGTTCAATGATGCAGATAGCCCCCTTCAGGGATTTTCAGAAGTCTCTAGTTGCCTCATTCCTCCAGGAAACTGTTATGTATTTTGTGTTAATCCATATAAACACACACCATGAACGTGTTCCACTGACAGCAATGGATAGTGCTGCTGTAAATGCTCAAAGTGTGTAGTCCAAAACAATCAAACAGCCTATGACTATAACGATGAAGAAGGCTTTTCTCACAATGAGTGTCACGCTCCTGTATGAGCTGGATGCCATCACTTTCCTGCACTCCTCTGCAGAACATGAGTTCCAACTTTCCCACAGTACTGTAAGCAGCTGTTTGCTGAGGCAGCAGAGAAGGGAAAAGGCAGCCAGGAAACATACACAGAGGGGAGAAAAACAGGTTGTCTATGAGACAGATAAACTGGAGTATATTTGCAGTTATTCTTTTGTTGACCAGCAGTCCAGTCCCTTCTACAGTCCCAAGCAGGAAACAGGAGGAAAAAAAGAAACACCTGTAAAATGGATGTTCTTTTACACAAGAGATATTAGTTAAAGAACTTAATCTGAAAATGTTTACTGTTTTAATTGGTTCATTAAAATAATTGCAGTTGACAGCATCTTTTTAATTACAGGACCATTTGTAGGTGTGTATTTTATTATTTTTTGTTTTGTTTCCTATGGGAATAGACTTAAGCAATTGTTCAAAGTGTCAGTCAAACTTCAGTTCTCTTCCCAAAGAAAGACTTTGGAACTTGCTTTGCTGAATAGGAAAGAGAGTAGACATTTCAACTGTAACTAAATTCTTAAAAGTTTCCTGAAAACCAATGGAAGAAAGACAAATTAATGCCAACATTGTGGAAAGGACTTGGGCATTATGTATTATGATCCTGAGTAAGTCATCATGAGATGGCTTGAGCTTATCGAACAGCCCACAACTACCGGAGAGGAAGAAAGGTCCTGCTCTCCCTTCCCTTTTTGTCTTTAAGCTGCGTGTTGTCCCTTCTCATTTTTTCTCTTGCTCCTATGGGATGAGCACATGTGGTTGAGCCTGAAGTTCGGTGGCAGCCTAGACCAGTATAACTACTGTCTACAGGCCTACTCCCCACCCTTATCTTGTATATATTTAAATTGATATTATATGTATTTATACAGAGAATAAGCCTTTCCTCTTTCACTTCCCTTTCCCTCAGCAATGTGTTCCTGCCCCTCCCTTGTACCGGTCCTGGATGCTTTGTCATGTCCCTTGCCAAGTCATTTCAGCATGATGAAGTGACAGAAAACTAACTTGGTGACAAAAAAAGGGAATAGTTTTCTACTTCTACTGATGGCGTTTGTTCCAAGACAGCTCAGCAAAACATCTGATGCTGCAAGGGAGAGGGGTGGAATGATGTGAGTAGAAGAGAGGACAGGAGAATGGCCACCTTTTGCTGCTAGTTTAGGAGCAGGGAAAGGAGGAGAAAGAGAGGCCTTCCTCCCCTGAGGCAAGTGAGCTGCTGACTCTGCCCAGCCACTCACTCATCTTAAGTCACTTCACTTTTGGTCACTTGTTGGCATCCAGCTGGCCCTAGTCCATGTGTCTGCAGCTCCCAGTTACCCACAGTACGCGATTCTCCTGTCACATGGGGAGGAGCATCATGCAGACCATGGGGGAAAGCAAGGTCGTTGTGATGGGGAAACCCATCTCCCTGTCATCCACTGCTCACATAGACACTTGTTTTAATATTACTTGTGCTGAATAAAAAAATTAGGCCTGGCTCCATAGTAAGGAGTTAAGCAATGGAGACACCTAGGAATTGGAAAGTGCATGTGCTTGGAAGACTACTCTGCCCTGGTGAGGCCACAGCTGGAATACTGCATCCAGTTCAGGGCTCCCCAGTTCAAGAGAGACAGGGAGCTACTGGAGAGAGTCCAGTGGAGGGCAACAAAGACGACTGGAGGACTGGAGCATCTCCCTTATGAGGAAAGGCTGAGAGAGCTGGGATTCTTTAGCCTGGAGAAGAGAAGGCTGAGAGGAGACCTTATTAATGCCAATAAGTATCTAAAGGGTGGCTGCAAGGAGGATGGAGCCAGACTCTTTTCAGCAGTTCCCAGTGACAGGACAAGGGGCAATGGGCACAAGATGGAACATAGGAAGTTCAATTTAAATATAAGAAAAAACTTATTTACTATGAAGGTGACAGAGCACTGGAACAGGCTGACCAGGGAGGCCCTATCTCTGGAGATACTCAAGACGCACTTGGAAGCAGTCCTGAGTAATGTGCTCTAGGGGATCCTGCTTTAGCAGGGGGGTTGGACTAGATGATCTCTCGAGGTCCCTTCCAACTCTGACAATTCCGTGATTCTGTGATTCATGATTTGTTCAGGAAAACAGGTGTATTGTAAAAAACTCTTGGCATTATGTGTTCTTGCTGTTGTAAAGGATGTGCTGTAGTATTTAACAAGTCTGGACCTGCCAGGCTACTTTCAGTGGCTTGTATGGCAATAATCACTTAAATGCTTTGTCTGATTATGCTTCCAGCATAGTCAGATTCTGCATGAAGCATGGTAACAGATGTAAGGAGATGTGTTATCTCAGCAAATTAGCTTCCCTGTTGTTTTAAGACTTGCCCTTTTAACACCTCCACACTACAGACAGGGTAAGAGATGGCAGCTTTCAGGGACAGCAGCTCTTTCATTAGCATTTTCCTAACAAAAAGATAGCCTGTCTTTAAAAAAAATAACTAACTAACGTTGCTGCAACATACTGATCTATTTCATGAGATCAACCTGAGTCACAAATAAGAAATCAGAAGACTGCACACCCTAACACATGATCCTACAAAATTTTATTAAGAAAGAATATTTATCCTACCTACTGTGTTAAAGATTTAATGTATTCAGTGTCTCAAACCAATTTTCATTAATATTGTGAACAAACAATAACAAAGCCTTTCAAGAATAATGTTGAACTGTGTAAAATACAAGCTGTATAAAGTTTTCTTTGTAAGGGAGTTTTCAAGTTGTTTTAAAAACAACTTCAAAGAGAGGTTCATAGTATGGTCATAATGTTTGCAAAAGGATGTCAATAGTACTCTAAATTCCAGTGCAACACTGGTGCTGATTAGGGACTAGAACAGGCTATCACGTGAAAAAAAGTACAATGTGTGGTACTGGATGATCCTATTAGAATCAAAGTAAATTCACTGTTGAAAGTAAAAGTGTTTGTTCCCTGAGTTTGACTTATGGAGTTATTTTTTCCAGGCATTCCTCAAATTCCTTTTTGTATTTTTCTCAATTGATATGGCTGAAGTTCACTTCCCACTCTTAACATCTTAAAACCCAAGGGAAAGACTCAGGAGTGAGACAGCAGCTTGAACAAGGTGCTGATATTGTTTATAAATGTTTTGCTTCTGAAGAGTGTTTCTGAAATTAGCTGGAGTGCTACCTGTGATGATAAGCCAACAATGACACTTTTACATAAAGTGTTTGCTCTATTTGCCAATGTCTAAAAGATTTCATAATCTCAGGAGAGAATAGTGCCATTTGACATCATACAGTCATTAACATTGTCAAAACACTGAAGAGAGATCTTTAGCAATATGCTAATAAAAACCTGGTGAAGACTAAAAATGCTTGTCAATGAGCCACAAAATTTCTGTCAGCGGCCTTCTGCTGGCATATATTGATCCTGTATTAAGGAACATAGAAACACTATTAGCTGTTTATAAAGAACATTTTAAAGAATTAAGAAATGCTGTGATATCTAAGTTATGAGGTAGCAGGCAAGCTGTTGACAGCAGGCACTACAAGAGGAAGAGGAGGTGGAAAGGAATAATGCATGTGGGAAAAAGGATGCTAATGCATTTGCAGATTAGATGATATCAGGAACTGGTTTTACATCCTGCTGCCCACTTGTGAAAGGACTACTCATTTACACCTCACAGAGGGAGACACCTGTCTGTATTTTTCCCTATGTGGCACTAACATTTTCAAAATTATTCTTAGGTATCAATAAAATAGATCATAGACTCAACGGGAGAGTGTCTACCAGGCTACTCTGTATAATTTGGTTACCAAAGTAATTAATTTCCTCCAAGGAAGAGGGAGTATCCAGTGCTAGTCAATCTGTTCCATGGTTCCTTTGTTATCAGGCACTGTTTATAGATAAAAAATTAGCTTATCATTAAATTAAAGGGATAAATATTCCATTACAGAACTAGAAATATAATTATGAAAACAGAAAACACATTGCCTATGTACAAGAACTCAGCTGCATCCTCATGCACTATTTTTGGTGTCTCTCCTAGGACAACATTAAACCATGAGAGATGCAGGCTGATTGTAACGTATCTAAACGTTTTCCAGAGGTTGGTTTAATATGCTTTTGCAGTTTTTTAACTGAGGATTGACTCCTACTGCGTGTCTCAAACTAGTCCATTCTCTGCAGGTTACACAGCTCTGCTAGTAATTTGCAAACCTTTTTAAAAGGTGTGTCGAAGGGAAACCCTTGTTAGCACTGCATGCCCACTGAACTCTAGGAGTTCATATGGTGACTCTCCACCACTTCCCTGGGCTTGTCAGTTCCAGTGGCTGACAGCCCTTTCACTGAATAAATTTTTCCTAATGTCCTATCTGAACCTCCCTTGGTGCAACCTGAGGCCGTTTCCTGTTGTGCTATCACCTGTGACCAGGGAGATGAGACCAACCTCCTTTCAGGTAGCTCGAGTGAGAGATTAGATCTCCCCTTAGCCTCCTTCTCTTCAGACTTCAGAACAACCCCAGTTCCCTCAGATGCGCTTCTTAAGACCTGTGCTCTAGATCCTTCAGCTTTGCTGCTTCCTTTGGCTGTGCACGGAGAACACAGCTGGCAGCAACAGCAGGGAGCAGCTTCGAGAGCGGCTCTCCCCCC
>NW_009953187.1:122443-137144 GCF_000747805.2 Chaetura pelagica | reverse complement strand
AGGGAGAGCTCCAAGTGTTCCTCGGAAGCCGGAGCAGCAGCCCGGTTGCTTTCTCGCTTTTTGTTTTTATGGTTGGGTTTTTTTTTTCCCTGCTTCGTGATTTGTTTCGCTTGTCTCCCGAGGGAACGTTGTAGGAATGGTCTTTTTTAGCAGTGGAATCTGCGCAAAGGAGGATTATAACAAATCTCTATGAATGATAGACTCGATTGCTAAACCTTGCCTTGACCAGCCTTCTGACCCTCGGAGAGATCTCAGGGTGTGCGTGGGAAGGAGAAAAAAACCCTCCCCTTTGAAAATAAACTTGAGGAAAAAAAGACATTTTTTTTTCTTTTTTTGGACAGCCTGTTTTATAATCACTTTTTTTTTTTTTTTTTGGTCGTATTCTGTGATAATTTTTTAAAAGGATTGCCCTACATGGTTGTTTTGTAACTGGTGGAGGAAGGAAGGATCCCTCTCAAGCGCTTCTGATTTGACAGCTTTGCTTTCTGAAGAGTTAACCGGTGTTTGCATGATACACCTATTGCTAGTGTGGTAGCGGACTTCTCATTTTTCATTTGCTTTTTTATTAACTGAGGCTGGTGGAGAGAGTTATCCTGGTCAGAGGAATATTTGCACACACACACACATATATATATATATAGTATATATTTTTGGTGGGGTTCTCCCCACATTTTACTGTCTCTTGATGACTCCTGGAGGTGGTAGTGGGCCCATGAAAGACTGTGAATACAGTCAGATCAGCACACACAGCTCTTCGTCTCCCATGGAGTCTCCCCATAAGAAAAAGAAATCGGCTCCCAAGAGAAAATGGGAGGTTTTTCCTGGAAGAAACAAATTCTTCTGCAATGGGAGGATCATGATGGCTCGACAGACTGGAGTCTTCTACTTGACTCTTGTTCTCATCTTGGTCACCAGTGGACTCTTCTTTGCATTTGAGTAAGTGACACATATGAAGTCTTCATATCTTGCTTCTCTTCCTCTAGTTACGTATTTTCTGGCTGAAAGAAAAATAAAACATATTTATTTAAATGTCATAGAGAATGTTGGTTTATATAATTGAAAATATGATCTAACATACCGAGGGACACACGATTCCGTTTCGATTGTCATACTCTGTGGAAAACTGATGTTTGAGGATTAAGGTTGTAGTGCTTTTATACCACAGGTTTCCAGCTCTTGCTGATGTTGCAAGAGCAGTTTTAAACAGCAGGTTTGGAATAATCAGGAAATGATGTAGCTTCTTGTCTGTCATTTACTCTGCTGATAATCAAAACTCGTAGGTGCAAAAATATTGACCCTTTTGTCACAGAACTAAAAGCAAGAACAGCAATATCTTTAATTAGTTTACCAATATCTTTCATTAGTTTATTAATTTCACCCGGTTTGTTTTTTTGTGTGTTTTTTTTTTTTGTTTGGTTGGTTTGTTGGTTGGTTGGTGTTTTGTTTGTTTGTTTGTTTCTCTTTAAGTCATTGAACAGCTTGTATGTAGATGGGAATTCCAAATTAGTGAAAAAAGAGAGTATCATACAATTTTGCATGTACTTAGCTTTCCACCACTAGGCAACAGCATTTCTTTCTGCTTGTGATGATAACTTGTGAGTTTGGTCTTAACTTAAAGCTGTATTTGTTCTGGAGTCTTAGATATTATTTTTTAAGCAAGCTTCTGATGTCCTCCTAGGGCTTTTTTCTCTGTTACTCTGAATCTTACGGAGTCCTTCTCATCTATATAAAGTGAACACTCAGTGACAGCAAATCAAATACACTGATTTTTGCACTTGTGTTAGAGTGGTTAAACTAGCTGCTATGTGTGACAATAAGAATTAGGCACTTGATGTGAACAGTGCAGTCCAACTTTTGTTTACTTTTTTTTTTTAAGGCACTGAGTATAAAGGTGCTCACACTGCCAAAACCCTTGCTATAGTGTATTCTTTTAAGAGAATTAATGCTATGTTACCTGTTTTGAACTATTGTAGCTTCATTTGTGATTTGTGGCAGGAAAAAAAAAAAGTCTTCAAAATACTTTTACAGCTCGTACTATTTTCTTGAATAGGAACTGTAACTTAGAAGTGACCTTCAGTGCTGCCTCCAGAAATCTGTTCACTTTGCTAAGCTGAACAAGAAAGGTCATTCATTAGTTGGTGTCTTCAAGGAATAATATATTGACATTAGCAAACTCACACTTGTACCAGTTAAATGTAGGTAATTTTAACATACTGGTGGCAGTAAAATAAGTAAAAATGCTCAGCAGGTAACTAGTGGCTAAATATATATGTGAACTCAGCAGATGAATTGTCTTTAGTAGACTCCAGATTACTTTAGAGGGATTTATTAATTGTAAATCTTCTGCAGACATTGTGAAACTGCCTGAACATCCTTTGAGTAGTTGAAATAACACAGTCAATGATGGTATCCATGTACTGCAAGTGTGTTTACTTTCCTGGCTTTAAAGAGGTATTAAAGGTGTAACCTGATCATATTTCATCAGGACTGGGTGCCACTCGGTTCTCTTTGCCAAGATTAGGCCTAGTTTTGGAACGCTTTTCTGTGTGGGCTGACACTTGAGTCTGCGTTGCAGTCTCATCACCTTCAGCAGGGCCTCTGAAGGCAAGCACTGGACTTCCCACAAGTAATGCAATGTGTACAGTCATTATTGTTAAACTTACCTATTAACCCACCATTTACAGTTTATTTATTTGTTTTAACACTTTGGTCCTTCCTTCAGAGGTAGGTGCTCTCTGCAGCTGCATGATTTAGAACTGCTACAGCAGGATGAACTGCAAGGTGTTCATCACCTGACTTCATTAATGCAGTGAGTTACACATGTACCAGAGTCGAACACTGCAGCTTCTCTTGTGTCTTTGAGCTTATTTGCAATGTAACCATGTGTGATGGACAACACTGTTAGTCAAGCTACAGCATTTTGATATATTTGGTACTTATGCTTACCAGGAGTCTTGAAGCAGGGAAAAATCCCTGGCTTTATACAACTACATGAATTCTCTGTGTGTGCACTGGTCTTGAGTAATTCTTGAATTGCTTGTGCTCTCAAGGAAAATCAAAGTAGGGGTCACAATAGTATTCTATTTTTTGTAATAGTGAGATTGGTTTTGGTCTTTAAAAAGCTCTTGCACTGAAAATCATTATTCATCCTCTGAAGGCTAATTTAAAAACAAACCTTAAGACTAGAAGAATGGTGTTCAGCCTGTTTATGTTGTTGAAACTGCAGAAAGTTGTTAACGTTACAAAGAAAAGAGGGGAATCTCTTTGATTAAACAGTGTTATTTGAAGCAGTTTCTAATTGCATATCTTGCAGCAGTCTGAAGTTACTATTTATTGAGCAGTTGATAACATCTTGAGTTGTTGGAGTGTCACTTGCATTATTTGGCTGATTTGGTTATGATACTCCTCATTTACCAGCTATTTACAGAATATGACAGAAATGTGTTTCAGTCCTTTGTGTGCACGTGGAGCAAAGTGATTTTTAAATGGGCGTGTGCCTTGTGTGTCTGAACTGTAAGGTCAAACTGTCATTGAAGAGGAAGATACCCTGTATGTTCTTGGAATTGTTTGGTCTTTTTGCTACTATTAAAATAAATTATTTTGTTCCCTTTGGTTTTGGAAACTGCAAAGTAGGTACTTGCGTTCCAAGTCATTCTTTGGTTGCAGGCAGTGGAAGAGGGGGTGTAGGAAAGAGATTACTTTGACATCTAATTTTTGAGAAGGCATTGTGCTAACATAAACACTTGCTCTTTATCCTTTTGGCATCGTTTGTGCCTCTAACATGATTCCCCCCCTCCTTTTATTTTGCTCTTGACACTCATTCATCCAGAGCTGTATGTCATGTGCTTTGTAATCCTTGCCAGGGAAGAAATGCATTTCTCTGAATCTATAACTCTTACCTCTCCAAAAGCAAACATATGTCGTACATCGTGATCTGTATAGCTTTTGACATTGAACCATGCTTTTGTAATCTTGATTTCTTCATATTTATGCTTTTGTGCTTTTTTTCTGCCTACTTGTTCCAACTCCTACTTTCAGCTGGTTTTATTCCTTTCTCTCTCTTGACTTTTGTGTCTTATACACTCCAAGTATGTCACCACTGCTTCCTTTTATCATATCATCATTCTTTTTCATTTTCAAAGTCTTAAGTCAGAATTTGCTTAAAAGAATAACAACAATAAGCCATAAGCTTTCAAGCAGGTGAAGTATTTATAATTCCTTCCTCACTCCCCTTCAAAAGGATAAGAATGCAAATATCAAGCAGCTTTACTTCTGTAACTTTTCTATTAAAGTTGACATGAAGTATTGCAAGTGGTTTTGGGTCCCAAGAAAGGTGCAGTGCTTGCAGTGTTCTGAAAAATTACGCCTAATCTAATATGCTCCAGATGAAGCACCACAAATTACTTTGTCTGTAAAATTTGGGTATGTTGTTTTTATCTTGGAAATATGTTTCCTAACTCTAACCTTGTGAAATTTAGCTGGTTTTCTTTTTTTCTTGCAAATTTGGCTTAGTGTTGAACTTCCTCTTTTTCTTTGCCTTGCTCCATTACACAGATACTTTTTTTTTTTTTTTTTTTTTTAAGCTATTCAATGCTCATGTTGAAGTAGCTGCATGAAAAGTTTGGAAAACAAATTCCTTTCCCTAGAGCAAAGGTAGCATTCATACCTGAAGGGCAGATCTTACTGCTGTACCTAGCCAGTTCAACCACTCTGTTTACATGTATGTAAAGTCCTTTAGTGGTACAATAAAGAGAGGCAAAGCTAAGGCACATCGTACTTACTGCTTTTATTCCGCTAGGTGTACATACTCAAAAGAGAAAATAACCCTTTATGTGTATGGTCATTTGGGGCTACTGCTTTTGTAGGTTACAGGAAAGCAAAATGGAGGCTGAATGACATATTTAACACAGTGGGATATGTAGAGGAGACATTTTGTTGTTAAATGGCATGTCTTGTGTGCATGCACAAGCTTCATGAGTTCCAGAGTGGTGGTAGACAGCTTGGCTGCTTTGGTACTGGGAGTTAAAGCTGCCCCTGCCTGTCAGTTCCCTTCCTTCTTGGATTTCACTGTGCAGGTAGCAGGAGGAGGGAACATGTCTGCACCTGAGCTGCTTCAGTTCAGGCAGGCAAATTAAACTTTCCATAAAAAGTGGGATTTAAGTGAAGATGCTGACTGAACTGAATTGACTCAGGCACAGTCATGTGTTCTTCTGTGAACTCGGTTGCAGGGTGAGTGGCTCTGGAAGAAGGTTGAAGCAGATGGTAGGATGCCGGAAGGGCTGAGGCGGTGCAGCTCTTTTCTCTGTAAACGTGAGTCAGAGCCCTATTACTTCTGATACCATTTGACACTTGCAGTGATTCAACAAACTGGAGATTTTTTATTTTTTTTTTCTGTTGAGCCAATTAAAACTTGATTTTTGTGAGCATTTGTGCAATTGCACTGTCTTTCAAAAGAAAATTGGAAAATTATTTAAACGGAGACTGTTTATGTGCGTATGTGTACACATCATTGCTTTCTATCTGCTTTTGAGTTGCTGGCAACCTGCTTCATGCCTCCCACTTGAAAACCAGTGTGACTGGAGGACATTCATGAGTCATGCTTTCTGATGCAGTGTAGATTGTTCAATATTGAACTTCTATAGCACACCCTATGGCTAAGTAGTGTAAGTTGCTGCTCACTGTGACAAACATCTGTGTAAACACTGATGTCAGTAAGCTGAGTGTTTTCTCTGTGGTATCAACAACCATCTTCATCTTATGGCAAATGTTTTCTGCTCTTGCAAGAGGTGGATTCTTAGTGTCAGGTCATATTGCAAGTAGGTGGAATGTTTTTCATCTAATAACCTCCTTTCTTTGTCTGCTCTTAAAATGAGTAGGTTACTTAACATCTTTTAATGATCGTGTCCTTAAACTACCAGTTCCTCAGGAGGAAATGCACCAGTCTGACTTAAGCTGTTAAAGGCTGCTATAAATTTTTAGGGCATTTGCTGATGAAAATGTCTAAATAGATTTGAAATTAAAAAATTGTGGCATGTGAGTTAAAATGACAGACTACTGTATCCTTTTCTACATAGAAGGCAGTAGCAACCTATACTGTATAGTGGTGTAGGCCAATGTAGTGAGGAGTAGGTGTTCCCCACCCCAGTTTTCTTTGTTTGGAAAAGAGTAATCTGTCATTAAAATTTAACCAGAGCAGTATTGCTGCCTCTCATTTTGTCATATTATGCATCTCTGGTAACTTAGTGAAAAAGACATGGAATACACTAAGTCTAATCTTCTGGGTTTACTTTTTGTAAAGAGTATATGGATGTACCAATAAGATGGCAAATTACTAAAGCATGATATGCATTCCAATCTGATGTTGTTTACTCTTTGTACATAAAATACCCTGAAAATGCTAACTATTAAAGTCAAATGTCTTTTGCGTACAAATTAGATCTAATACTTTGTTCCTTGACAAGGGACCTTCCTTTCCTTGGTCACAAAAAAAGTTTACTTAATTAATCTCTTCTAAGTTTTCTGGTGATCTGTGCAAGTATGTCTGCTGAAGTTTCTCTCTTGCTTTGAATTAATTATATAAGATAATATTAAATAATTTTACTGAGAAATGTACTTACTGATATTTGATATTAGATCATGCACCTCTTCTTTTCAAGTCTGGGTCTATTGATGTGGCAATGGATACTGATTAAATGCTTCATTTCTTCAGAGTAAAATTCTGTGAGGATAACAGAAGAATAACCTCTTTTGGTTTTGGAAGTCATACCTTCCTTTGCTCCCCTGAAACTGCAGAAGCTTTTTTGTGTTTTGTAAGACTAACTCCTTTTTCAAAATAAATGTTGAACAGCTTGCTTTTTTTTTCTTCCTTCCTTTTCCTTACCTTCCCAAAGGTGGGTTATTTGGTTGGTTTTGTTGTTTGGGTTTTTTGTTGGTTTGGTTTGTGTTTTTTTATATTCCGCTTACTTGATGGCCTTTATGTACTGTTCCATGAGGAAAGCATGTTCTGAACACAATTTTTGCTCTTTTAATTTATTGCCTTCTCATCTATAGGCCTACTTGTATTTACACCTTTTGTTTGCAGAGTTGGGCAACGATGAAAATAGAGAGTATAATTATGCAAGAAGTGATTTTGGCTTCTCAGATACCAGTTCCTCTCAAGACCTTGAGGAAATTGTTGTGTAGCTTTGGACTATGTGTACATGTGAATGTTTGTAGTCTTTTCCTGGTGTCATGCTGACCCGTAGGAGAAAATTCCATCCCATTCA
Source organism: Chaetura pelagica (assembly GCF_000747805.2). Lineage (NCBI taxonomy): Eukaryota > Metazoa > Chordata > Aves > Apodiformes > Apodidae > Chaetura > Chaetura pelagica. The sequence goes on along the minus strand of NW_009953187.1, from coordinate 129,879 downwards.
TCATAGATCAGTGTGGTTGTTGTAGATAGGTGTAAGTTCTCACATGGGATATTTCATATCCCATCCAGAATAGAAAAAAAAATTAATAAATTTCCAAAGTTTGTTCATTCTTACCTATATAAATGTCTTCAAATATTTACTGAATATTTACAAATATTTATTTCTGTACATCTTCAGCCTCCAGAAGGTGAGCTTAGACTTGTAATTTTGTGACAGTTGTTTGATAAAATCTGTTTTAATTTATTCCTCAAAAGTTTGAGGTTTATATTGTTGATGCAATCTGTGTAGTATGCCTGTTCTGGTTTGCCTTTGCTTGAGTAGGTACTGTTGCCCCTTAGCCGAATGGGTGTGTGCCAAAGGTATACAGTGTATCTTCTGGAGACTAGTGTAGGAACAGTCATGTTAAGTAGATGTAAACTATTGAGAAGCTAATTTCTGTTAGTTCTTGGAAGACTGGCTTTGCCGTGTGACCATCTCTGGGACCCTTCTCACATCAGCCCTGCAGAAATCATACCATGTTTCAAGGAAAGGTGTTTTTGGTTTGTTTTTTTTAAGATGTTTTCTCAAGTCAGTTCATCAGAAGTCATGTTATGTGTACAGGTTAGTCTAAAGTATTTTTAATATAAGTTTAAATTTGCACTAATGATGCAGAAAATACCTTCATTGCTACATGATTTATCCTCTGTCATAGCTGTGTTGCATTATTATTTTGTGAATGGCATTTCATATAAAACAAAGTATATCAGTGGATCTGGATGACTGAGAAATTACTTTTCTTTACAATGAAAGGGAAAAATATTAGTCTGTGTACAGCTTGAATAAAAAATATCTGGGCTTATCTCCAGATTCTGTAGAAACTGAAATGCTAACATTTGAACTGGAATGAAATATATGAATCCTTTTTAACAACTAAGTCATACTTTTTAAGTAGTTAAGAACAACAAAATTAAGTTTTTCGTGGAAACAGTCTCTCCATTCCAGTGCAGCATGAAACTTGTTAGTTATAACATTCAAATTTGAACTAATTAAAGGAGAAAGTGAAGATGATTGCAGAAGGGGAGAAAGCTGAGAATATTTTTAACTCTCCAAGCTGCATGATTGTTTCAAAATAGCTCCATCTTAAAATACTGGGACATTTTGAAAAATAGCTTAAAATATTATGACAATTTTTTCTAGGAAAATTTTGTTAGCATGACTGATGATCCTTCTAAGTGGGGCTGTGGTAGCTGATGATCATCTGATTTCCAGGTTGCCAGTGAAGGTTTGTACATGTAAATGCTGCTTGTCTTTCATTTGGCAAAGCCAGTGGAAAAGGGGGAAAATCCTCTGAAGTCAGCTGGAACTACGAACATTTATTAAAATTTATATAATTACAGCCCATTTTTTTTTTTCAGAACTTAATGCAAAAACTGTGAAGTGGTTAAAGGTTTTACAAACTAGAGAAACAGACTAGAAATCAAGATGAAGCCTATGTGTAATATGTGTAAGCCTATGTGTAAAAAAAAAAATTCTGTTTGTATTTCTCCCATCGGAGAAGTATTAAATGTTATAACATAAAGCCTACTTAGGGAAGGAAGCTGGAGTGTTCTGGAGTTGGTTTTGTGTAAATCACACCCTGTCCCTTACCTGTTGTATGTGTTTGTGTTTTGAACTTCTGTTCCTGCTGCAGTTATAGGTGAAGGGGGCTTTGTATTTATGAAGCCTGACCATGTGCTTTCTGCAGTTGCATTCTAGGACCTTTAACTACTGAATTGACAGTATGCTGTAGTGCTGTATGATTATTCAGCTTTGTATCCCTGATCACTTCCTTTTCATCAGTGTCTGTAGGGTCTGTTCATATTATTGTGTGATGGTGGCTAATGAGGTTTTACATAATGAGCTTGGTTAATGAGATCACAGCTGGTTTTATGTTTTTCGACTCCTGCTGTCCCCTTAAGTTGCTTACTGCAATAAAATATTGGTGGTCTCCATTTATTGTGGTGAATATGCAGTCAGTTCAGCTTCTTCTTTGAATTTTACTCATTTTTAAAAAATAGTTTTTGGAACAGATTAAATAGAATACTGAGAATTAGATTGAAAACTGAGAACCTCAACTGAGAAGTTAAGCATCTACAGTTCATAAATTTCATGTTGAAATGCAAGGTAACACTATTATGTTCACAGCACTGAGTGAATGTATGAAATGAATTTTTGTGTTTTAGTATTTGTTTCTTATACATATTGATAAATATTAGTTCCTAAGAGCAAGGAACAGATATACTAGAATTTGTTATTATTTTAGCTTAAACACTCAGTTACTAGAAGTTAGAAATGTAGACTGAACAGTTCTTTCCCCATGTAGGAAAAGACATGCTAATACAAAACTTATTTCTGATAGTAATTAAATTTGTGTAACTTCCTTTTTGAGCTGTCTGGATATCAGGAAGTTGCATGTTAAGTACACTGTTTAGGTATTCCACCAGTTATGATGTTTCAGGGTAGAAGCAAGTGTCAAACCAGCCTTTACTTCAGTTTTGTTGGCATGCTTGTTGGGGCTCATGGTGTGCGTTTTCGTGGCACAGCTATCTACATGTATTCCTTAGTTAAGTACTCTTTTATTGGCAAAACGAGCTGCCTAGTGTAGAATTAGAATGTAGTAGAATTATAATTTTTCCTAATTTGGAACAAGGTAAAGTGGTTAAAAGTGCTAAGAAATAAAATAAAAGCTAGAGTGCCAGTGATGTCTCTTTAATCAGTATCACAACTATGTAATCAACTTGCTTGTGAATGTTCTTTCTTTAGGGCTAAACTCGTAGCACTTCTGTATAGTGAAAGAAATACAACTTTTAAGATACTTTTATCATTCAATGTGATTTGAACTCTTTCTAGGACTGGGCTGGCTTTGGGTGTGGGAACAGCCAAGTAAACTTTGTCATTAGTCTGAGGAAACTGGTACATGGAATGTGTTGCGTGGTATGATGTGAAAGACTGGAGTGCACTGTGTAGAGAGCATAACCACTTCTGATCTGTCTGGAGAAGAGAAGGCTCAGGGGGGTATCTTGTTAAAGCAAGTTACCTGTCTGGGGAGGGGGAGTTTAAAAAAAAAAAAAAAAAAAGAGCCAAAAAGCCCTGTACTCCTCTCAGCTATGACCAATGACACAATGGACAAAAAATGAAAATGCCATTTAAACATAAGGAAAAAGTTTTCTGTTTGTTTTTTTTTTGTAGTTTTGTTTGGTTTGAGTTGTTTTGTTTGCGATGTTTGTTGGTTTTTTTTGCTGTGAGGATGATCAAACACTGCTACAAGTTGCCCAAGCAGGCTATAAACATGCTGCAAACCAACTAGATACAGGCCCAAGCCATCTCCTCTTGTGAGGAGAAATCTTAAAGGAAAGAAAGCATATTTTATTTGAGTGAAATATATCTGAATCTCTGCCTCCTGTAGTAGCTATCGCTGCTACGTTTCTCTGAGGCTAGTGGAAACCAAAGGGATATTTCCCCATACCATGTATTCAAAGCACTATTTTTCAGAATGAACTTCATGCCTGTGGACTTGCCTGCTTTTTCTGAGGGGACAGGAGTTGGATTCTTGCTGCTCATGAATTCAAACAAAACTTTGGTATACTTCAAAGGAGCATCCCAGTTTCTGTGTAGCAAGCACGGTTGCTGTGAGACAAGTCAGATGGTCATTGGGTGCTGAAAAGGATGGACTCACCTCTTCCCCTCTCCCCAGACTCAGATGTTATTTCTTCTGTCTGGCTCTGCTGTTTTCCCCACCCAGTGGTGAACCACTTCAGGAAGTTCCCTTCGTGCATCAAGCTTATCTTTCCCTTCTGCCAACACAAAGAAAAACTTTCTGCTGCTTTAAATCCCTGAGCTGAATCCCTGAAAATTCAGGAAAATGTTATTAATAGTGAAGGGGAGGAAGTGGGGAACTATTGCCTGTTTCTTCACAGTCCCATTCAGCTGTCTACTTGGGTGGGATTTTTTGTTGTTGTTGTTGGTTTGTTTGGTATTGTAAATGTTACAAATTTCGGCTTAGGAGGATGAAGGAAGAATCAAAGCAGTTAATGGAATAATTGAACAGCCTGCATGCAAAAGGCAGTTGGAGTGGATGTCTCTATTCACAGTGCAATAAAAGAATTGGCCTTTAAAATGATTTTGTTAAATAAGACACCTAGGGCTAATCAGAGCAGAAGGAATTGTCTATAGAGCAGAAAATGGGGAATAAGTTGTGGACTGAAATCTGACAGAGATTAATTTAATTCAGTGTAAGACCTTGAAAGGACAATAATAATTATTTTACGAGGCACTGAGCTCAGAAGGCTCTATTCTCTTTACCTTGTGCTGTGGAGGCTTTGAAACTTCTCATCACTGATGTGAATATTCATCTTCAGAGTAAAGTGGTTTGTTTGTTTTTCTTTAATGTAATGAATGCCAGTTCGTTACATGCCTTTTAGAATCAGGCTGGACTGTGCATTGTTTTTTAATGTTAGCCCCTGGAAGCTGGAATCTTATTTCCAGTACTTGAGTATATTAGAAGAAGTCTGATGGAGACAGGACTTATCAGAGGAAAGCATATAAATATTGGGTGGGATAAAATAATTTTGTTTTTTAAATTTGTTTCATACTCAAGAGGGGTTTAGGGATACGTCAATTGGCTATGGCTGTGAAAATCAAAACAGTCTGATAAGAGCAAAACAACTGACAAGCTTGGATCCCAGTAAGTGAAACTATTGTGGGCTGACATCCAGCTTCATTGAAAGGCAAACATGCCCTTCCCAGTGCACATACCTTTCTATTATTGCATCCTAGAGAACTTTAACCAATGGTTCAAATTGCTGAATGATAGTCTGGAGGTGCAGTATTACCTAATGGTTGACTGTTCTTGGCAAAAGTAAGTTTGTGTTCTGTTCTGAAACTTTTTTTGAACAGTTGCTGGCATTAGTCCTTGCTATTGGAACAAAGAAATGCCATTTGTGAAAGGAGAATGTAGGTTTGTTGCTTCTTTGTTCAATGACTGTCACTGAAATAAGCTTTTAATTTGAGCTTTATTACAAGTATTCTTTCTGACTGCAAAATAAAGGTCAAAGGTTTAAGGAGCATAACACTTGTCATTGAAGTTGATCTCTACTCTGTGGAGCTGCAATCACCTGTGGCTACAGGCAGTACACAAAAAAACCAGAGGAACTACTTCATTCACTACACATCTTCCAGTTTCTGCCGTCTCCAGTTCTGTCTATTATTATTACACCAAAGTCGTTGCCACATGAACTCCTGTTCATGTCCAGAACAGTCCCACCCACAACTTTAAGTGAAGCAGGGCTCTTTGAGGGGCTGGGTGTCTTGAAACAAAGCTCTGTCGAAAGGTGTGCAGCACGGGAAGGGAAGCCTGGCAGAAGAGTGTAAAATTTATTTTCTAAAGGCATGCTGGCATTTTATTTCATTTTGGCAGTCTTGAATGCAGCAATCTTGCAGTTTGTTTTAGTATAGTTCTTTTGTGTGTAGTAATTAGACCAATAGATTCCCAACCAGGCATCGTATCTGTTCTTTTCCACACACTCCCTGCCAAATCAGTGTCTTCTCTTTTACAATTCCTTGGTCATGCTTGCTCTTTACCATTGTATTCTGTGGAGTGATGTTCTTCCTTCAGCACTTCAGACCCATAAGGGGCAGCAATGTCTGCTTCTCAAGACAGCTTTTGAACTTGTTGCAGATATGGAAGAGGTATAGACAGGCATCTTCCTTCATTTTTGTGGTGGTTTCGTGCTTTTGTCTTTGTTTTCTTCTCATTTTCTCAAGTCTTGCAGGTAAGTCTCTTCAAGTTGCTTTTGTTTTTCTATGCTCCTCTAGTTGAGGAGGAAAGCACTATAGATGGTGAGAGTACTAGAAGAGGTGCTGTGCTTTGTGCTTTTACAGAGGGAGGCATTTGGCTGTTAAGGTTGCATTTGCTTGCTACTGTGGAGTTATCTTTTCACAGTGCTCATGATGTGGGTGACTGGAATAAATTGGGGAAAATTCAGAGATGCTGTTTGCTTGAAACAAGGTGCAAGCTGGAATGAGTAGAATTGGATAACCCAGGCCTTGATGGAAATTTTTCTGCATGGAGCAGGGGGGCTACTGCTCTGCTATATAAAACAAGGTGGCTTGATATAATCTGTCTTTAATGTGGCACATAATACATTGTACAGAATACTTGATAAAGTGTGTCTAAATGTTCCTTGTGTAGCAATTGCTATAAGAAGAAAACACTTAGAAACTTTAAATACTAATTTTGCTTTTCAGTTAAAGTTTGAAGCAAGTTTCAAAAGGGGAGCTGTTTGGTTTGAATACTGTCAATAATCAAACTTGTAGAATAGCAGAGTGACCAGTGAAACTGCCTGTGTCTCAGTGAAATGGAAATTCACAACAAATTTAGGTTGGCAGAGTCCATGGTATAATAGTATTTAACGCAGACTGTTTTAGTTTTTTAACCATTTTATACATGGGTTTTCTTTACATTTGCAAAAGATAGATCTTTTAATGCTTAAGGTAGCATATTGCAGATAGTTTGATAATTATGCATGCCAGCTCTATATTGACTGTGTTTATTTTTTGTACTGTAGAGCTTCAGAACCTACTTTATTATTATTTTTTGTAATAAGTTCCAATGCAATTTTTGTGTTCTAATTCCGACTGACAATCAGCTTTCATTTTTTATTTTTATATGTTAGCTTTAAACGTTAAGTATTTTTTGAAGGTGCAGGACACTTATTGCTGCTTCAGCTTTGGTCATACATTATAGTTCTAAATTTATTTTCAGTTTGTAAGATGACTCCACCTTTTGATAGTACTTGACTGAAGTGGAGTAAAGTTCATTTGCCAGTGGAGGAATCTGAGGAGGTCAGCATGGTTCTTCAATGGCAGCATTGGTCTAGTAAGCGTGGAAAAAAGTATAAATAACTCAAAGCAGTGTTTAACTGTATGTGGTAGTTATAAAAGGGCCAAGTGTTGATTAGACTGCAGACTACTCAGATCTCTGCATGTGTATGACAGACATGCTGGGTGATAATTTTTGCTTCAGTACAGATTTTCCTAATCTGTGTTTGTCAGCAGGCATGAAAACTAGTTCATATTAAATAGTTGGCAGGATGGAGAAGCAAAACTACTTTTGCTGTTTGTTACTATTTATTATTACATGATTACACCATGACTTGGATTAGTATTTTTTGCAATAAGATTGGCACTGGCTGCTTCCTCAGCTAGTTATCAAGGCTCCCTGCTATCTTGAGTTTATTTTTCTTGCACTAAGCCTGGGAAAAAATATTAACCTTGTTCTGAAGGTCGCTGTGTCCAGCCATCTTTCTGAGCAGTGGTAGTGGATGCATTTCAGGACTACTGACCCTTCATATGTTGTGATATTCAATATTATATATATATTTTTATATATATATATAATTATATATATTATTATATTA